>NW_009736702.1:59936-90186 GCF_000703405.1 Apaloderma vittatum | reverse complement strand
ACTGAGGGTGCACTCAATGCCGTCATCCATGAATGGGTGTTTAAAAAAAGTTCTGTTTCCGTAAAGTTTTATGTATACTCGGCAAAGGTGTAAATAATATGAAAAATCAGGGAATGTAATTTTAGTTAGGTATGCTTTATGAAAGGGAAGAGACTAATTAATTTTGCCATGTTTCCCTTTCTAGCATAAATAATTACAAATATTTTTGACTTTTGGAAGTCGTTGTTTTACAACTGGAGTTAAAACTACAGTTGAATATTATTATTTTTAGAAAATTTCAGTCTATAGATGTATACAGACAGATGTTTGGGAAAAAAAATATTAGTCCATTTTAACATAGTTATATCCTGTAGATGCATGTGTCAAATTCCAGTAAGATTTACATTTTGAATTATTGTTAACTTATAACTTTTGACTCCTAACTCACCTAGGTTAGATATTAAGAGGTGTTGTGAACACAGGAATAATTCAACAGATGTCTGGCTAGCACATTAAAAAATATAGTCTTGTGTACAAGCATGAATATTTTCATACTTTCTTCCTTTTGTTATGTAAAAGATTAATCACTAACGAGATGTTTAAATGGAGGATTACACAATATGGAAAGCATAGCTAGGACTGTAATTTTTAGATCAGATTTCAGCACACTTTTTCTCTGTACAGCATTGAGGGGGGAAAAAAATGAACAAACCATGGGAAGTTAATGTCTCCTTTTAAGAAAACATTACTTGGCCTCCTCCAGTTCTGACAAATAGCCAAAGAAATGTTAATTCAAAGGTCTATATCATCAAAAAACTTGGCTCACAGATGGATCACAGTTCTGTTTGACAAGTGCTGCTTTGTCCCTGGGCTCCCTTTTGGACTGAAGTAACTGGTTTCCTCCAGGGCAAAATCCAGATGCTGTTCTAGTGATGGTTCATTAGAGATCTTTGCCAGTATGGGAGATGGATATGACAAACAGTCGGTGGCAGGGGCTCTTCTCACCTGACTTTCACAGGTCTCCAAAGATAGTCCAACAGGCCTTTGGCTCATACGTGTGCCCACAGAAGTACCTCATGTCTTGCCAATGGCATGTAATGTAGGCCTTTGATTTCATCCTATATGCAACCACATCACACAATTGTGTTCTAGATTAAACAGAAAAGAAAATGCAAAGAAAAAGAAAGAATTGCAGGGCTACATTCATATTCAAAGCTTTTGGAAAGCAGACAGAAGCCAGTCTGAGGTGCTTGGAAGGAAGGCAAAGATTATGCCCTGGGAAAGGTGTACTTTTCAGTGCAGATGTAGCCATAGGGATATACAGGTGTCAGGGTGGCATGGCTGAAGCCCATTTGCACCTCCTAACAGCGTGGTGAGAGGAGAAGAGGAGCTACAGTAGCTGAAATTACCTTCATATAGTTCTAACCCTAATTTGTACAGTGCCTGGGATATAGAAATGTGTCCCAAGAGCGTAAGTCCCAAGCTTGTCTAAATGAAAACCAGCCACAGGAACTGCAACAAGCAGAGCTCTAAATCTGACATTTTCTTTTTCCACATGCATTACCCACCTAATCCTCTCATGGCTGCAACAAGGCCTGTGGGGCTTTTCTCTCTTTGCATAATTTTTCAGTATTAAGACTTATGATACTTATCAGATGTACTGAAATGATAACTGTTAAGAGCTTGCTAATAGCTCACTAGAGTGATGTTCTGTAAGAATTTAGCAAAATTATTATTTATTATAGTGATGAAAAATCCTTGATAATGCAATTTATAAAAGCATTGTCTCTGAGCAGTGGGTAAAAAACAATGCCAATAATTAAATCCAAAAGATGGCTATCAGAAAACTTAACAAGTTGGATAATTTGCAGCTCCTTGTTAAGTGAAACCCTTGATTAACATTTCCCAGTTAGCTGCCAAGAACATTTATAAGGTTCATTAAGAGAGACTGTTGAGACTAAGAATACACTGATGAACAAATTGGAGAGAGGGGCATAGAAGTTTTAAAAAACAGATGCTAGCAACAATGCAGTACATTTCTGAAAAGTTACAGCAGTTATGGAATAACTCCTTCCATCTATATATATATATATATGAACATACGCATAGGAGACTATGTATCTGCTGTGTCTTTGTTAAGCATCAGTAAGGTTTTGTTATTAAACGTGCAAGTTTCAATAATGGTGTACTGGGGAAAGATTGTACCAATGCACATGTGGCCCCAGCAACATGAGAAAAGAAGTCCAACTTTTTGTGATTGTTTAGAAAGCTGATGTCTGACCTGATACGCAATCTACGTGTTGTGTCTATAATTTATCTGTCAATGAACGGGAGAGCTAGTCTGGTTTTAAAACAGATATTCATAAAACCGCTAAGGGTAAATTTGGTTACTTTAACCCTCCCATTACTGCTGTTAATCATTTCACCTCTAACCAGATTTCTGTTGATTTCAGGACGGAAATCAACATTATATCCTTCTTCTACATTTAGTTAAAAAAGAAGGATACAATTTCTTTTTCCTTGTATTGAAACTGCAAGAAGCAACTTATCTGTAGCTATATTAAAACATGTTTCTAAATGTTCTCTTTCAATTACACTTATTCTTATTCATCTGTGATAGAGATATAATTTTAATGAAACTGTCTTCATTGATTACAATAAGCATGTTAGTAGTTTTAGATTTTTTTTCTTTGAAAACTTGAAGTCATAACCTTTTTGCACTGTATAGGAATGCACAGTCACATAGTAAATTGCTTATGTGATAAGAAAATGGTTTTAGTCCAGAGGCTGAAATAAGAACCAAGCAAACAAGTTTTTATTCCAAATCAAAATTAATGAAAATGTATAAAGAGAAGAGTTCCTTTGCTGGGTTTCTATTTTTTCTTTAACATATAGAAATAATTACTATAGAAAATATTAATAGCATAAAATAACCTTTTGAGAGCTATTCTACTGTTCACCAGTGTGTCTATTGAAGGAGCTGAACACAAACATAAGGTTTATTTACCACATGCAACTGCTATATCTATGTATTTTCTGAATTTGTGTAAGGACACCAGAATTATACGATGTTGTCATATTAAAAATTTTATTTAAATGGCCTCAGTATAAGAGAAAGCTAGATATGAAACCTGCACATTTTAGTGTGATGTTTTCAAGTCAAACTAAATGGAAAAGCAATTGAATTCATGGGTTAACAAAAAATTAAGGAAGCTAATAAGTGATCTCATAATATTATAAGCAAATTATATTTTTCCTGAAAGCATATAATTGTTTACAGCCTACAACATTTCAACATACTACACATCTGCAAGGAAAACATGCTTGCAGATTTAGGCTGAAGTTAAGTCTGACCGTGGGGCTGATGAGCATCAGGGATTCCTACTGTAACTGACCATGTGCTTCATGTGCTTGACTGAAATATGTGTCTGACTGTGCAAAGGTTTTGTTATATTTCAGGGCCAACACTAAACTGAGCAGCTGAACTGCCTACTGAAGGTGGTATGTCCTGCTGGCTTTGAAGGGACTGGCAGTAATTATAGTTGAAGAGTGGTTTAAGAAGCTGCTGCTTCTTATAGACTCTCATCTAGTTGACCAGAGTAGCTGGGATTAGCACCCACTGACAGTCAAATGTGGGTTCATGCCACGGAGAAATCTGGGGGCTACAGCAAGCTCCCAGCCACCAAGACAAGTGCTCAGGTTCTGCTAAGAAAGCTGCCGCAAGATAAATACTTTCCCCCTAGTAATGACTTCTAGGAAGAGCAGTAGTTTTCACAACAGTTCTCCACAAAGAGGTCAGCTGTGGAAATGCAAAAAATAGTTATAAAATCCAGATGTAAAAAACAGCATTTGAGAGCCTAGGAGTGATGCGTCACATAAAAAGTTTGGTTTTGTGCAGGACAGGGTATGAAGACAATGTGGCTTTTGTGTAAGGCACAGTCCCTACCTCTGAGGACGTAATTAAAAAATTGTATAACAAAACAGGAAGTCTCGTAAAACACAGCCGGAGATCCAATTTGTGGATAATTGCCATCATTGTGGAAGGTATATTAAGCAGCATGATTTGTTCCATAAGAGAGCTTTTACGAGGCTTATTTGGAGCAGAAGTTTCTCCCAGCCCTATATGGATGTAGAACAAACACATTTTTCCTATACTTGAAGCCATAAAGTAGCCATAAACAGCTCCGCAATTATTTATACTAGGGTTTAATCTTGACTGAAGACCTCGTGCACCTTGCAGGAGAAGAAGAAAATATTCCCAGGTTCAAGTCTATAAATCTTTCATGCTTCTAAATGTGATGTTTTGTGAGGCAGTCTGAAAGAGGCTCTGTCTTGAAGCTGATGAAGTGCAGTGATAAAGGATTCACTTTCTATGTATTCAGGAGCTAAATCTGAATACTAATTATTTCAAAGACTTGAAAGTATCTGGTGTATAATTCTACCAAGAAGAATATGATGAAATTCAAAAAGTTCAAAAATTCTTTTTTCATTTCACTGTAAGGGAGGAATAACATATCAAATACAACTAAACTCAATGAATACATATGGGAACTGACTGAAATACTGGTAAGAGTATTATGAGAAAAAAACGAATGTCCAAGGATGGAAATCATCTAACTGGATGCTGGTAAAATATTAACATGTTGACTTAGTCATTAAATACTACTTTTGGATACTTTCGTTTGTGGGGCTGAAATTGTATTTTTAAATATATATATAAAATATCTAGATACATAAATATATAAAAGAATTTAGCTTTAAAGAATGTTTTTTATCAATGCATTATTTTTAGGTTTTGATTTTAATTTAAAACTAAGTTCCACTCTGAAATAACGTGGTTTTTTTAAAAAAATACTATTTTAAGCAACTTGATTAAAAACTAAGACCTTCAATAAAAAATTGATGTATTAATTGACCAATACATTATAGTTAGCTAAGTATTCTAAATCTTATTCTAACATCAGGCTATCTACAGTGTATTTACATAGTTTGATTCTATGACTGAGATTTCTTGTGCTTTCTAAGTTTATTTTTGATGTGAAGACATGAAGGCAATTTCCCACTTGGCTTTCCAGTTTTGTATTTATTGGAATGGAGTTTTTAAAAATTACTTATAGAACAGTATCTTTTCCTGGGGCTTAAAAAAAAAGAACACAGTGCTAATCTGGGTTGTTATATTTTCTTATACATCTCTCTGTATTTCCTCTCGATATGGTTGTGGAGGTTTTTTTAAGCTTTCATGAATCTTGCTTTCCATCAATGTTCATGGACTATTGCATCTCCCATAAACTTTTGGTAATATAGATCTTGGCAATATAGAATGAAAAACTGGTACTTGTATTACTTTATATATTTGTAAAAGAAGTATTTTGAATATGAAGACAACAAGGCTGTTGAGATTATAAAAAACAATTCACTTTTCACTTTCAGTTAATAGCAGCTATTTTTGAACTGGTCCATATAGCTTTTAGGGTATGGGGAAAGTGGACGACTCTCTGAACCCTTATATAGAGATCCTGTAGAGTCAGATTTACTTTTAGATGTGAACATCAAGCTATGAATAATGTTCAATTGCAGGATTAAGAACTGCTTAGTGCTATCAAGGATAGCAAAATTAAGCCATAGAAATGAATTCAAAATCTCTACTCACACTGAGAAACACTTTTATTCATTAAGTAATCAAACTGTGCTCGATATATACTGATTGACTAGGAAGAACTCACTAAACAGTTGCTTATTCGTGACAGTTACACTGTGGATGTTGTAAGGGATTTTTAGTTATGCGAGTCAAACTTGAAACATGGCACAAAAGTATAAGCAGCAGTTTAAAAAAGACAGTCATGTATTATTTATCATGAACTAATATTAACTATGAAATCAAGAAATTGATGGGTTTGATAATCAGTAAATAAATTAGAAGAGACCTAGGAGTACTGAGCTACTGTAGTACAAGTTAAGTAGAAATTAGTTTGAGTAGTATCTAAGCTCCAATATCCTATTAGAGAAAAGAATTTAAATCTCTCAAGACATGAGCAACATGGATTTGAACTTCACCATCAGGAAAACAGAACTAAATGCTGATCTTCCACAAGCTGTTCGAAAACTCTAACTAATGAAGAAAAGATAGGCAAAGAGCGGTCCTCTGAAGCTTCTGACTTGAGAGCATAAACTAGATGCCTTGATGCTAAGCACTTGAGACCAGCACCCAGACATAAGTGTCCTGGTATGTGGCCATCTGATGTGGCAGAAACTGCTTTCACATAGGAAGTTTAATGCCTGAAGTTTTTGAGAATCAGTTTTGAGTTTAGGTGGCCAAAGTCCAAGTTAAATGAGACTTGAAAATCTTTTAAGAGGACAGAAAGAGGAAAATAGCTATAAACTATCCAGAATTACAATTTCTAATGTGCATAATTAATTGTATTCATTGCCTTTAGAGAACAACAGAATTGTGCTTGCCCACAGATGCTTGTATTCCCATGATTAAAAGTAGACTTTAAATGAAGGCCTCACTTGGAAAAAAGAAGAATAATGCTAGTTTCCACCCAAGAGCTAACATGTCCCTGGCTCTGAAATTCTATATCAGGTCAGTTTTCACACTTCAGATAGTTCAAGTGTGACAGTTTTATCACAAAATATTTTTTTTTCTTAAAATGCTATATTCTTTTACTTTCCAGTCTAGAAAAGCTTTTAAATTAACTATGTAGTGTCTTTCTGCTTTCTTTGCTCAGTTGTGCCATCATTGCATTTTGGCACTCAAGAAGAAAAGGATTGGCATCTGTTATGTAATACTTGCTCTTTTATTCTGCCAAGTGCCAGTAATAGCTCTGGGTTTAGGAATTTATTCTTCCATTTGCATTGCTATCACTGTATCAATGTTATAATCATGGAATCATAGAATGGCCTAGGCTGGAAGGGACCTTAGAGATAATACCATCTATGATAAATGTTTACAGTAAATAAACTAATTTTTCTTTATTTTTTGATCTATTAAATAAACCAATTTTTTCATTATTTTTTGATCTATTTAAGAATATTCATGTACTTCTGTGCTCACAGATGACTTTAGTTTATGAGTTTCTCAAATTTTCATCTTTCTGGCCATTTTTTATTCCAGTTCCACCACTGTGCTCATGTTTTAGCAAAACCTGAAAAAAACCCATTCTTTACTATGTGTGTTTGTCATAAATCTGTTAGTCGGATGAGGCATCTTTATATGTAAATCCTATTTTTCAGGGAGGTATTTTCATCTCGATTTAACTCACCTACTTTAACAGCATTTCTGTATCTCTTTTTTTATTATCTATAATTTCATGTGAGTGATGATATTTAGCATCCAGAAATGTACAGACTGTGCACTTTGGCATAATTTGAATTACATCTAGCATAAATACAATTTCTTAATCTTTTCTGGCAGGGAGGGAAGTTTTTGCACACTTTTTTTCAGCTCTACTGGTATACCTCTCTCTGGTCAGATGTTCTGTGGGAAGATTTGTTTTTTACACTAGATATGATGTCAGTATATTATGAAATTATAATTGATTTTTTATATGAAGAGGAAGGACATCAGCATGTCATCTCCTTGACACATTTTTTCCATCAGAATAAGAAGTCACATATGTAATGGTAAAGGTGTACCCTGCTGATGCAGGAAAGCTTTGTGGAAAAGGGAGAATGCAATGTTTCTTCTAAATAGCAAAAATGTAGCTTTTCAAATCTTTGTGTTTTAAACAAATATTTTATCAGGTATGGAGTTTTTTCTGTCAGACAAAAAAAAGAAAAAGAAAATAATTGAAAATTAAAAGATCTTTTGTCACAGAGGCATATATCCTGTTTTTATCTATATCTCTTGTTAGCTCTTCCATCAACAGTCCCCTAGTATTATAGCCTCCTTTTCTCAGTGTAAATCCTAATCTTGAGTTTATCACAGTACCAGTGGTTGACATTTTTCAGCGGCATCCCCTGAAGCTAAACACATCTCTAAAAACCATGAAAACTTTGCCAGATTTTTGTTCTTCCCCTACCGGTTCTGAAGGCAGAACTGCAAAATGAAGGCTCTCTACATAGTTTAACTAATTTTAAATTGGGAACATGATTATTTTCTTAAACTTATAAGAACATAAATGGCTGTGTGCATTATGGATGCTGATTGTTAAATGGAAACACATGTTCCAGTGTCAAACAAACTTCCTGTAATGAGTCACATTCAGACTTCCTGAAACCCAATTATGTTTTCATTTGACTTTCATTATAACCAATTATTACTATCTGTCCCTTTACGTGTACAGTTTTTATTTTTGTTAATATTTTAATCTGTTAAACCACTTTCCATTATGTTAATTTCCATTCTTATTGCTATGCATAGGTAATAATGGTAATTTTAATCAAATAATTGTATACTTAATTCTAACAAAGAAGTCATGAACTAATTTCCTTGTCTTAGCTTGAATCATATACAGCTCTGTCAACCTATCTTAGAGCATCAGCGCTATTATCCTCAGACCCCCATCTCATTGTTGGGTGGCTCTTGCGTCTTGCCTATGACAATCTGTAGTAAGGATGGAGAGCCTGGCAGCGCTCAGAACCTAGAGTTGCCTGCTGCATCTCATGTCATTTACTACAGGAGAGCTGTGAAAACGAACTGAACACCACAGGCAGAGGTCATTTGCACTGAATTTGTAACATCAGCCTTTTCTGACAGTGGACAATTGCCACACTTTGGTTATGCCAGAGCAGGCTGAAGAATAAGAGCTTATCAATGTGTGGGCACCTTTATATTTTCAGGATGTGTGTGACCACATGACTTGTAGCATTATCAGAATTATGTTTGACTGGAAGATTATAACAGACAAACAGTGACTGCAACAAAATCATGCTGATTTCTCTGATTTAAGTTACAAATTACATTTTCTGTGTCAGAAATCTTGTGCTTCTTAAACTGACTTTTTAAAGGCAGCCAGCTGGATGAATATTGAAGAAAATGTCTGTATTTATTGAAAGGTTTATGCAGCTGTGTTCTGCCTCCTCGTTCACAGTAGTTTGATGGTGCCATTGCTTTCTTGATATTCCTACAAGTGAGAGTTAAATCATGTCTGGGGAAAGCTCAGGGATTTTCTTGTGGGTTTTTTTGTTGTTCTTGTTTCCATTTAATTTCTCCCTCTCACCTCTATGGTTTCAAGATACAATTACATGTTATCTGGGCAGACTGGCTTTGTACTAAAAGCCTGGGAAGTATTCTCACTTGTGAAATCCAACACTAATGAAGTCAGTATTTTGCTATTGCTTTTAATGAAGCCAGGAATCTCTAAGCCTGTGCGAATTTGTAGTAGCTGCTATGGCTTCTGGCTTTCCGTGCCTCATTGCTCACATGCTTTAAGAGGCAGATTATTTTATATTTTTTTATGTATAATGAAAATGAAATCTCCAATAAGGATTTGGGCTTAGTAATAATACTACTATTACTAATATTAACACAGTAGCAGCCTTTTCATAAATAAAGTCAGTCATCTTCTCTACTAAGAGACCTCTGGCTTTAATCTGAAGTCTGTATGTGAGGAATGAGAAAAGTTACTACTAATACTTCCATTCTTACTTGTATGATACTTGAATAGATGGAGGTCTTTCAGATTTGCCTTTTCCAATGGTGGTCTTCTCTGTTTTCCAATATCTTTGATTCTCCAGTCTTATGGCTATTCCCTGGTAAAACTCCAGTCCTCTTATCCTTCTATTTTATGGGCAAGTACCTCCCCTTTTCTTTCGCTCTGTTACCCTAGCTCTCTGTATTTTTTTCTGTTGTGCTCTCCCTTCAGCTTCACCTAAATCTCTTTGATCTCATGCCCTGTAGTTGTGTTTCTTCCCTGCATGCCTATTGATGACATTGACTGTTTCTCTGTCTGACAGCATTTGGAAAGCTGTCATCATCACATGCTTTGAGAAATGTGTTATGGTGTCTGTCATGCAGCTGCTTCTTCCTCTAGTCTTCTCCATGATCCTGAGAGGACTTTTGCATTCAAGCACATTCATAATTTTATGTGTTTTCCATGGAGAAAGTAACCTCAACTTAGTACACCTGGGACAGCGTGCTTGAAAAGCACACTCTGTGTAAAAATATAAAACTATGAGGAACAGTACAATTACATTAGTGTGAGCTAATAGGGCTGCCCTGGTAAAGCAGTGTTGGAGCTGTTTCTGGCATAAGGCATAAGTGGCTCTGAATAATGTTATATAAAATGTTAGAGCAACAACTATTTAGATTTACTACTTTTCTACCTTGTCTCATGAACAAAGTGACAGGAATTTCTTCATCCAGTATGATCCTGCTTCAGCTGAAATTTAATAATAAAATTCACAGAGTTCAGAGTGGAAACAATTTCTGCCTCTTTTTTTTCTTTCCCTTGATTATTATTGTTTTTTCTACAGTCTTGTTTATTACTTTAACTGAATTCAAAAACTAGGGGCCACATAAGTTCTTCAGAATAACATTAATTTTAACAGACTGCACTTGACTGGAACTTTGTAGACCAATTAATGACTTGTACTGCAGTGTGTTAAGAGCAATAAAAGCATAGTCTTCATTTTGCTTCTTCCACATTTTTACTAATGTTTATAATGCCATTAGCTATCAAGAAAGATGCATATGAGCAATTTTAGGAAGCAATTAACTTTTATTTTTTAAAGCATTGATACAGAGCTAAAAGTTAAAACTTCAGGTTTAACATTTTAGATACCTAGTTTTTGTGATTTCATATTGTTGCTGTTTTCTTCCAAGAGGTACGAAGGAATGCTATTTACAGAACACTCACTCCCTGAACTCTCAGACCAAAAACTCCCACATGCACTGACAAGTATTCGATTTATAAGCAGGAAAAAAAAGTAAATCAGCTATGTAATCAGACTAGCTAGCCTGACAGTAAGTGGATCGTCCTGCAGCAGATGAACCAGCAGCTGAAACACACTTACAGATTGGAGTTGCCTGAGGTGAGCTGTGCAGGGTACCTCCCAGTACTACCCACAAACACCATCCGTGTTGAAATCAAAGATAAAGCACTCTAAGAGTGGGCTGGTTTATATCATTCAGACAAAACCTTGTGTGTTTTTTTATTGTTGTTGTTTGCCTCATGCTGTGCTAGATTTTTCTGGTTGCAGAAATGTGCAGGTTCTGAACAAGTCTTTGTCAAGCTCAGTGTAGTGCATGTGACAGTTAACAGAATTCCTGACTTTGATCATGGAATGATGAGATCTTATAGTCAACAGCCTAAGTAAAGGGAAAATCCTTCCTTGAAGTGGGGGGGAAACCTGAGAATAAAGAAGTTTAAGAGAAAAAAGCATTTTGGTGTCTTGTCCTGTATGTGGACAGAGCTTCACTTTTCCTTTAGTGAAGTGACAGCTTCTAGGATGGCAAAGCTTTGTTGAGGTTTTTAGGGTCTGCATTTTGTGACAGCACAGAGCGAGGACTCATTGCTGAGGGAAATCTTTGATGATAGCTGATGGATTGTTAGTTGTTCTCGTTGCTCAAAAAGGAAAAAAGCCTGACCTAAGCAGAAGTTTTCACAGCCCTATCATCCAGCACAGGGTGTGTGTTAATGAAGAGAGTTTCCAGGATTTTCTTTTTATTTTTCTTTTAGGCTAGGTACATAAACTGGAGGACAGTGCCAACTAGTGAGACAGCAACAACAGAACTGAAAGGGAGCAGAAAGATCAGGGGATGCTGACATGTACAACACACTGAAGGTGCACTGTCCCTATCCTTCAGTGACATCTAAGAGAAGTTACTCACGCATTGTCACATGATAGATCTCATACAGGAATGGGTCTGAATATTATAGATACTGATTGTGTGGATGTGATCAATTATAAGAGTAAAAAGTAATTCAGGACTAGCAGATACTCTTGGTTCAAGTGGGACAGACCTTCTCATGGCAGAAAGAAATCTATATACCCAGAGCTAAGACAAAAATCTAATAGTGATAAATACACAAAAGAAATTAGTTTACCATACTGAAGAATGTGAAGAGTAAGTAGAGAAATAGGATATGGACTTACAAGGAAGCAGAGACAGGCAGGTGATGCCATGGGAAAAAGAAAGTCAAAAATATAATCTTGAGTGAAATAAAGCTGAAAAATGCAGAGGAAAAAAATGTTTACTCCTTCAGTCCATATGGACTTAGACTAGCTGATGCTCTTTGTAGCATCTTTCTGCAGCTGACTTTTTGAATGATAGTAGCTACTAACATGGATTGGGAATATTTTCTCCCATTTTCTGAATTTTCCCTTTATAGAAGTCTAGACTTCCTTATGGATCACTAGAAAGAGGAGTGCTAGAGGTGCATAGACATGCTGTCTAGATTTAGGCCTGTGCAACGGGCAGTGTTAATAAAAAGTTACAGGATTACCAGTAAATCAGATGCAAGAAATTAATTGCCATGAACGGGTAGAAGTGGGGGACAGAGCACTGAAAATTATGTTGATGGGGGATGGAATATAACACATTTGTATGATATTTCAGTTCACATAAGAATAGACACACATTTTTATATTTCACATTTGTATGATATTTCAGATCCCATAAGAATAGACAGTAGAATCAGGCTAAGAAAAACACTGGTAACCACAGAAAGTGGAAGTAAGTTTCTAAAAACTAAGAGAAGAAATTAAAATACGTAAGACAAGATGCTTTGTGGCATGTCAGGCTACTGGGATAAACACTTGGAATATGAGATTTGGGCAGAATATATGATAATATTTGGACTGACTATATGGTAACAGTAGACTAATTTTACTACATAGTGTTATAAATAGTATAAGCTGATCTAAGTGTGTTGCAGTGGAGAAATCAGACTGAATATTTTAAACTGTATTCTCAGAATTTGCTTACAATTATATTCAAATAAACTATCATCAATAGCTATGTGGCTGGATGTTGAAATTGTTCATCATTCCAACACAGTTCAGCACTTAAAGTAATGCCAAAAAGGGACTTTGTCACACGCATATGTTGGAAAGTTAGATGCTTTAGGCTGAGTGAACTGCTCCCTAAAATTAGCATGCTTTAGCATTTTTAAGAGCATTTCAGCTTGTCAGTAGGAGCTGATAATGACCAGAACTTGACTTTAAATTGCTACTTTCTAGGGTAGAAGCATTATTTCAAGACTGCAGTGAGGTTTTCCTAAAACTCCACTAACTCAGGGAGGTAAGTGTCACCTTTCCTTTTGAAATTGAAATGGAAAAGAAATAGGCAAACCCTTTTGGCTCCATAGTGATGTATTTATTATTGCAAGCTGCCATTTCAGTTGCCCTTTTATAAAAATTTCAACTCTATTGCTCTTCTCCATGGGATTCTACTGCTTATTCTGAAGCTGGTCCTGAGAGAGGAGTTGGTAGTTTTCCTATTCCTCTTTTGAAGTTGTGTCATTGTAAAGAAAGAAATGGTAAGATTTATTAGGGCACAAATAGAGTAAGGATCAGCATGGTTCTCTAGCCAAATAGCTAAAGCTTTGAAACATATTTCAATCAATTACAACTTTTGCAGCTTGTCCAATGACTATTGATTACACCTTAATTTATGTTCCTCACACTGAAAAGAATATTTTAGTGTGTTTATATATAAGGAGTTGTGAGTTTAAACTAGTGAATAGCATTATAATTCTGTGTTTCTTCACAGTTGTAGTCCATGGCATAAATTTGCGCTACAAACTTGACCGATCTGTTGTACGTAAGACAGATGGACTTTGCTG
Organism: Apaloderma vittatum; assembly: GCF_000703405.1. Classification (NCBI taxonomy): domain Eukaryota; kingdom Metazoa; phylum Chordata; class Aves; order Trogoniformes; family Trogonidae; genus Apaloderma; species Apaloderma vittatum. Next base: position 76,477 of record NW_009736702.1, on the reverse strand, counting down.
GCTTTGGACTCAACTGTGGCTTTGCCCCAAGCAAGGAACTGCTGCTTTGCTGCCCCAGACAAAGACTGCAGCTTGAAAGATTAAGAATTCGCAATCTGTCTTCCTTGCTGTGCCCCACTCTAAAGAAAGTGCTTATCACCAGGCCAATATCTCTCTGGCTATTTTCATCCCCTATGTGTGGGCCAGTGCTAAGAATAGTTCCTCTCTAAAATGCCAAGTTTTCTTCTTCTGGTGTTGATCACACTATCACATATCTGAACTTCACTGATACAGCCTGGAGGTCCTTGGCTTTATGCCCTGATATTTCAGAGAGAACTACTCCCTCCCCAAAGATTTCCATAGAGATAGGAAATTCTCTTTAAATCAAACAGAAAAGTGCATCTTGGCCTTTTACAGCCAAGCTACAGTCACTCTGTTCACAGTCCAAGCCAGCAGGGAGCCATGCAAATGCAGATATTTCAGCACTGATCCTGTGCCAATGTGCCCTCCTTCTCAATAGGCTTTTGGTCCTCTTTTGATATACTGAAGAAAGCTTGCATCTGTTCAGGTCATGGGTAGATAATGTTCTTATCTACCTGCAAAATACATATGTATTTTAGTCCAGCCTTGCTGGACTAAATGTAGGAGCATCTTTTTTTGAAAGCAAGAAGTGCCACCTCTCCTGGTTTCTAATCTATAGAGGAAATCTTTAGCACAATCTTCAGTGCTGTTCACCAGTGATAGTCAAGGCACTATGAACTGGCAAAGTGTCATAGTAAAGATTCACAAAGGTGTACTATTTCTTGCCCTGGTTTTCCAAACATCTCTTACAACTGAAGACAGTGTCTTTCGTTAGACAGAACTTTGGTCTCCTCTAGCATGTCAACTTTCTTGCAGTTTTAAGTAACTAAAACACATTATATACCTCTTAGTATGCTTTTAACCTCCCTGATTCCTTGCCGATGTTAGTATTTTCTGCTTGAATGAATTCACGTGATGAAGACATAAAATTCTCCAGAAACATTTTTAGTCTAGAAGCTGTTTTCAGGATGTTTAAGGAAGGACCTTCAGAGGGTTGGGCCTTGATACCACTTTTAAAAGGAAATAGAGGAGTTGTTATTTCTCGTTTGACATGGGAAGTTAACTCTGGAAGTCTGAGTCGAAGGAAAAAGACGGTGAGAATTTTTACAGTTTTATCAATAGAAGACAAAACATGCCTAGATTTGCACTTTGGAATATGAGGGAATATGTAATAGAGAATTAGTATTTATATTTTTGATTAAGTAAATAATTTTTGCCCACAGAATATGAGTGACTGAGAATATGAGATGTCCCTAGCTGAAATGTAGTGTTGGATCCCACAGTAAATAGCATAGTTAATTAATACTGACTGTATAACTGCACAACCCGTTCAACTCTTGATGCATTACCACCCCAGAATACCACTCGGAGGAATCCAATAGCTACATGTGAAGTATTCATCACTCAAGCAGTATAAATAAATCTCTTTTACACTTGTTAGTACTATTTCAAGCAAATAAGTTTTATAGTTTAATCAAGAACAAGTCAAAACAAAACAGATGTAATTATTTTATGCGTGATGCTGTCAGCCAAAAGCAAGATTTTTACACCTCAGAACAAATATAGGAAGCCTGTTTCCTCAGAAAAGAAACAGGGCTATTGCTCCAAAGAAGAGACAAGATTTAAAATGTATTTGAAGTTACAAATAGCACGCTTATGAATAAACTACTTACTTTATTAAATGGTTAGTTTCTGAAGTTCTACAGCTCTTCAAGGCTTTCTCTGTAATTTTGTATTTCTCTTTGATATCATTACAGAAAATAATTAAATACATCTCTAATCAGGCAAGCTATGTAGGACCATGCTTGACATAAGATGTGCTTTGCAATAGTAGATCAATGTAGTGAAATGTTCCTGTACTTCATTTTCAATGTATGAATTTTCAGGCATGCGCCTATAATTTAGCAATGCTTGGGTTGTCAGTTCTTGTGGAGGTGGCAAGTATATATAACCCTGAGACATAGATCATCACAGCTTATGCAATATTACATCCAGTGGCAAGTTCTCATAATTACTAGTTTAAAATAGGGCTCGTTTCTTCATTCAGTTCATTATGATACTCTCAAACATAAAGATAGGGGGAAAAAATAATGTCAAATTCATAGAGTTTGCTTCAGATTTGTTCATTTAAACTAAACTGTAAAAATGGCTCAATGTGAATGTATTTTTCTTGAGTTATTTCCAGCAGTAGTTTTTGCCTTTCATATATTAATACAGTAAGGCAATTCGGAAATGTATATGTATATCTATATATATACCTGCTACTGCATAGTTGGAAATGTGGTGTGCAGAGGCTTTTATTTCATTGAGTTTCTGTTCTTTTTTTCCTTTTGAAAATTCTAATTTGAATGGTACATAATTCTAATGTGCATGGTACATTGCAGATAAATCAATTTTCTTCTGCTTCCTGAACTCTTAGATTTATGTAAATAATAGCTCCATTCTCTGTCAAGAGATCAAAGGTTTCAGCTGTATCAGAAACTGTATTTTATGTATCCATGGGAAGTAGTGAGATGTAATAGCTAGTGTGCTAATAGTAGTAGCTAAGTAAACAATAGGGGTTTTTCACCTCCAGTTCAATTTAAAATACTGAAGATTTATCAGATACACTAAAAATAAGCTTCACAACTGAAAGGGGAAAATTATTCCTTAGGACTTTTAAAAAGTGACTTTCTTCATATATTTGCAAATTTCAATGTCATAAAGGTAAAAAATAAAATGAAATTTTAAACCAGTCAGTTCCTCAAGAATATGCACAGAAAAAAATATCACATAGGACCATTATTACTGAGTCTCTGATGTCAAATTCCTAAAACAAATAAGCTCATATTTAGACTACTGCGTTGTTGTTGTTGTTGTTGTTGTTGTTGTTGTTGTTGTTGTTGTTGTTGTTGTTTGGGTCTGCTTCTAACAATGCTGGTTAGATCAAAAAATAGTTATTGTTTGTAATGTTGTACTGCAACATCTGGTCCTGATGAAACTGCCCATGCTGACCTAGGAGAGAGTCAGCAGTTCTCAGATTTCTGTGGAGTTTAATAGGTTACGATGCTGAAGATACTGCTGGGATGTTGACCTGTCATTCAGGAGCACAAGATGCCATCCTATAGCCAGGCACAGCAATAAATATCTGTATGTGAAGTGAGTTCATAGTTTGACTGAAGTAACCTTGCAGCTGTCCAGATAACATCATGAAGGATCTGAAACAGATCCATGAGTCTATGGTCTGAGTCTGCAACATGAGAGAAAAGAACTCCATTTCTATGAACAAGCAGGGGCTCGTATGGTGGATACTGGGCAGATATGAGAATATGACGCATGTGAGATCTGGAATACCTACCTGATGCCTTCCGGTTACATCAGGCAGGATGGTAGATGGCCTTTGTACATCTATTTCACATCTCATACTTCAACACTCATGCTTCAAAGGGTAGGTGGAGCATATGAGCACTGGAAGGGATCAAAGGATATAGGTTGCCACTACATGTAAAGGCAAAATAATGCTTAAGGGCAATGGAGATGGGTTTTGTCAGTAAACAGAGTGGGCTACTTTGTAAAGGAAGGCAAGCCAGGAGCCAGGGGTGACAGCTAGACAGGCAAAGCAGTGCCCTCATTTTCAGGGTACAGTCACCACCCCCCGCCCAAAAAAAAAAAAGAGCATTAGCCAGGTTCAACCAACAGTCCAGCGATGATGAGATAAGGCTGTAGTGATGAAGCAGGCTGGAGGTCAGGACAGGAAGACAAGGTAAAATGGAATGCCAGGCATAGCACACCCATGCCATAGTTCATATACATAGTTCATAGAGCAAAGGTCTGCGTGTAATTGCAGGTCTTGAGCCAGTGCTTGAGAGGCTGCATGGGTGGAGGTCCCAGATGAAGCATCCTAAAACTGTTTTTCACAATTTCACAGTTTTCGTGGCACTCAGATCTAAGGTTATGCTGCTGTGGCACATCAAATCAGACTCTGAACATAGGCAGCTAAACACCTAGAAGAGGGGAGAAGATTTTAAAGGGGAAGACACAGGTCAGGACAATTAGATCCTGTTGGTACGTGCTGGTAGTTTTGCGGTTACTGTTGTCTGAAAGGGTGAATAGTAATATGGAGTTTGTATGAGACTGTAGGTTTCTATCTCCATTCAGGGGAGGGAGACCATACCCTGAATAGGACAGACAATGTCGTTTTAGAAAACTGTAGCTTTACTTGACTTCTTGCTTCTTGATTGCGGATGGTGGCATGGGGGCACTTTTCTTACTTTACCAGTCTCAACAGGCAAGGCAACTGTCAGCAGCATTGGATTTGTCACCAAGGGACTGCAGTAAAAAACTTGTATATTAATTGTGCAAGGTAATTCACGGGGCAGAGTTCTTGGGAAGGAACTTTAGGAGCTTACATGCAAGCTAAGAACTATGTGACTTTAGAGTACCCAGGGCGAGAATATCTTTCTGTTCATGTGTGCTAAGGGTGCCATCCGGGAGCTCCGAGTGGATCTGGAGGCTTCTCTCATGTGATCACAAGCCTATGTACTGGATGGCTTTGGCCTTCAAAGGTATACCCAGGCAAAGCTACTGAATGCAACACAATCATCACCTCTCTCATTAGATGCTGTATTTTGGATCCTGCCTCTTGGTGCGGAGTTGACATTTTGGCTGAGTTAAGCACTCAAACAGAAGTGTGTCGCTTGCCCGTTAGCCAAGAGCAGAGAGTCCATCATTCTTGCATGATGGCATACAGCTCTAAGGAGGAACAAGATGCCCTTTGGGGAAAATCCATATATTGTTACCTCAAGGGACTCTTTTGGAATAATATGACGCTGAATTGGCGTAAGTACAGTCTTGTCTCAGGGTTTTTTGTTTTAGAGTTAAATTGCAGAGGCAGATGAACACAAACTGCTCCCAAAGAAGAGGGTGACAGGTTAGCTGCAGAGGGCAGAGCTGTTGGAGAAGATTGTGTCTTGGTTTATGTTGCTTTTGGTTACATTGGTGTAGAGCTGTTGTTTTATGGGATCTGAAGAAAGATTGGGGCAAGGGGGGTTTAGAAGAAAATAATGTGCATGGTCATTATATTCTGAAAGCAGCTACAATAGAGATAGTATGACAAAAAGAAAAGACTGAGTGGGAAAAGGAGCAGATAATGGATAATGGGGAATCCATCTTCATAACTTGCATTCCTCTCTAGGAAATTGTCTGAGAGGACATAAAAGTAAGCAAAGATATAAAAAGATAAACTGAAAATCAAAGATGTTTAAGGGATGTTTTTCCATTCAGCATTTGAAAGGTTTTTCAATTAATTGGTGTCTTAAATGATGTGCTGCAGAGAGAGCTATCTAGAGCGATATGGTTGGTAGAACATTTACTACTGTTTAACATTTTGTACAATCACATGAGTTCTTTCATAACTGATTAATTAAATTACTGCACACTTTTGTGACACAGTACACTGCGAAATCCGGAGCATAGCGCAGTCCTGGCCTGGCATCTCGACACAGTTAGCATTTTGAAAAATAGTATTAAAGACCAGTTGAAATGTTCTCTAAGGAGAATTTCTTCATCAGTGACCTAGATGAGGGGAGAGAGTGTATCCTCAGCAAGTTCACTGATGATACGAAACTAGGAGAGGTGGCTGACACACAGGAAGGCTGTGCTGCCATCCAACGAGATCTGGACAGTCTGGAGAGCTGGGCAAAGGGGAATCTCATGAAGTTCAATAAGGACAAGTGTAGAGTCCTGCATCTGGGGAGGAGTAACACCAGGCACCAGGACAGATTAGGGGTCATCCTGTTGGAAAACAGCCCCAAGGAGAACGACCTTGGAGTCTTAGTGGAGAGCAAGTTGTCCATGGGACAGCAATGTGCCCTTGTGGCCAAGAGGGCCAATGGGATCCTGAGGTGCACTAAGAAAAGTGTGTCCAGCAGGTCTAGGTAAGTTCTCCTCCCCCTCTACTCTGCCCGGGTGAGACCACACCTGGAATACTGAGTCCAGTTTTGGGCTCCTCAATTCAAGAGAGACAGTGACCTACTGGAGAGAGTCCAATGGAGAGCTACGAGGATGATTAAGGGGCTTGAAAATCTCTCCTATGGAGAGAGATTGAGAGAAGTGGGGCTGTTTAGCCTTGAAAGGAGATGGCTGAGAGGGGACCTTATTAACTTATATAAATATCTGAGGGGTGGGTGTCAAGAGGAAGGAGACAATCTCTTCTCAGTGGTGCCCAGCAATAGGAAAAAAGAAATAATGCGTTTAAGTTAGAACATAGGAAGTTCCACCTCAACATGAGGAGAAACTTCTTCCCTGTGAGGGTGACAGAGCATTGGAACAGGATGCCCAGAGAGATCTTGGAGTCTCCTTCTCTGGAGACATTCAAGACCTGCCTGGACGCATCCTGTGTGGCTGCCCTAGGGGATCCTGACCTGGCAGGGAGGTTGCACTAGATGATCTCTAGAGGTCCCTTCCAGCCCCTGACATTCTATGATTCTCTGAGATAACAGAAGGAAATCATAGAAGACCACACCTTTTGAGACCTTCAATGTTTCTCAATACCTTTCCCAGAAGCACATATTACAAGATTACTGTGTCTCTCCATATTCTTTACAGAGTTAAGAAATTCGGAGTTCATATATTTTGTTGGAGAATTAATTGCCACATTTTTAATCAGTTTGAAAGAATATTTTTTTTTTACCATAAAATGAACAGAGGATAGCTCACTTTTTGCTCTGAATATACCTGCATAAAAACTATGAATCAAAATAGCTATCTATTATTACACATTTACAGCCAATTCTTTGAAACAATTACGTATTTAACTTTGTATATGTGAATAGAACAGTGGACTGGTCCATTAGTGGTATTAGGTATGTGCATAAGTCTTTGCAGATTTGGAGTTTAATAATTTCCAGTTTTTGTCTTCAAATTTAAGATTGTTGTCTAGACAACACAAATTCAGACAGCTCTAGACTGCTATAATCTTCTTATATTTACCTGACAAATGTCTGAGGCAAACATTTTGAGAAAAATTCTAAAATGCTCTTTGTTTAGACTTCATACTTCATTCATGTTGTAATACAAAATGAAGAAATATATGTATCATATCTTTCAAAAGGTTGGCAAAATAAGCTGAACCTAATAAATTGCAAATGCTAGGTCTGACACCTTCAAATGCTTTATGTTAACCACATACTGTGAGTATTTGTATAAATATGTGCAGAGTCAAGGTTATTGGTAGGAATTTAAAACTGGCACTCTAGTATGTAGCTGTATCCTCAAAGCAACTCTGTGTTGTATGATGTCTTGCTTAATGCCAATACTGAAAGAATTGTTTGCTTTCTTTTGAATGCTAAAATGGTGCAGAAGTTTTCAAAATACCTTGCTGACTGGCAAGGAAAATATAAACTCTATAACCTAGGTAGAGTTGCCTGGATCAGGTTAGTAGTTATTTAAATCCTTGTTTATTGCTAAAAACAAAACACACCAAAAAAAAAACCCCAAACCAAACACATATCAAAAAATATAGTTAAATGCATACGCGAGATATTGTAAACATTGTAATTAGTATTACAGAATATTGTTTTTGAGAACTTCTTCTTTTCACCATACATGATACTATTGCATTAGGACTTTAGATGGTATAAGTACCAATATCTTAAAAATGTCAGGAGATTTAGAAGCACAACTACTGTGCAAAGCTCCCACTTTGCTCTATACTTGAAACTAATCTCCTTCCCACTAAAGCAGCAGGTTCGCCTGAGCCAGACAGATATGTGAGCTTCAGGGATTTTTTCAAAATAAAGGTGTGTCCACAAGTTATTGGACAGATAATTGTATATATTTTCAATTAAATAAGCTGCTTAGCCAAAGCCTTTTTAGTCCATTTAAGTCAAGCAGAAACAGATACACAGAATCAATTAATTTTGACAATGAACCTTAAGCTTTCTGTCTCAGTATTCTATAATACATTCCAAGTACTAAACAGCTCAAATACAAAAATGTCAAGTAGAGAGTCTAGTTTGAAATACAAATATGAAGTCTGACTTGCCTTAAGCAATTTGGCACTGGATAACATGATGTGCAAATAGTTTCTCAATGAGAAATGCGTTCAAATGTGATTCTTCATCATATGCATGATACATTTTCATAGAAGTACGTTTTGCAGGTATACTCTGATTCTGCTTGTCATGTGACTGACATGTGGGCACATTTCTCCTGTTCTTCAGCTGAATGTTTTTAGATCTCAAGCTCTTGCTCCCAGAATTTCAGATGTCTTTACAGACATTCTTAAAGAAGAAGTAGCTCAGTTTTATGGTTAAAATGGGCACTGCTTTCCTGCCCCTCTCCTCCCACCCCTTTTAAACAAGGAATGCATTAACTCTGAACTGTTGCCTGCAGTTCTCTAGTTCCCGTTTCAAATGAAGAAACCTGTGGGGTTTTTTTCATTCCTTGTAATTGTTTTGACAATGTCCCGCTGGAGAGAACCACAGTATTTTTTGGTGGACTTGGTTGTTGTACATTCAAAGTTACTACATTGGTGTTTACTCCTCGTGTGAAGTTGGTATGCTTCCTTGCTAAATACTTTCTCTTGAACTTAACGCAATCTTTAAGGCATAACTGTGGATCATCATGTTTAACAATGACTCAAGAGTATTCCATCATGTAAATTCAGACTTAAGTAGAGAAAATATTTGTCTGCAGCAAAATATTTTTAATAGACTGGTTCTTAACACATAGCAAGCTTCATTCTTATGTAGATGATGGCAACATCTCTAAAAAGTAACCTGTTAAAGTGGCATAGATATACAACAAAGGCTAATTAAACACAAACAGTGAGCCCACTTAAAAATCTAATCCTTTCTCTGGTTATTCTTTTTTCCCTTGTAATTGATACAACAATCACAGAAGATGATTATACATAGGTTTGTGCATTTCATTTATTTGCCTTTCACAGCTTTTCAATGAATGAGATACCTTTATTTTAATCAGTTAGGTTTCTTCTTCGTAGTCACATTTAAAACCTTGACACTGGTGCAATTTTTTTTCTTCAGAAGATTTTTCCAAAACAGAATGACAGACCACTCCGCTGGGTAAAGAAAATGTAGCAATGAGGTGCCAATTCAACCTCACAATGCATTCTGTAGTTGTCCAGAAGTTTTCTCAGGCCTTACTTTTTTCTTCTTTTTTTTTTTTTTTTTAATCCTACTGCACAGTTGCAGAATTTAAGAAATCACCATTTTTGGCAAAAGTAGCATTTTCTTTCAAAGGTCTGATGTTGATAACTGCTTCCCAAGCTGCCACTGTCTCCTCAGAGATCTATCTTGGAAGTTGCCTAGATATTGCATGTTCAGGGACATGAAAACTTGCTAGTGTTATTTTTCTTCATTTCCAAAATACCTGTCAATATCCATGGGGAGTATTTCAGTCTCCATCAGAAAGCACTGCCAGGTAAGAAAGTACTTTTCAACATGAAAGTGCAGTATGTGTCTTAGGAAAAATTCAGCAGCAAAGTTACTGAACTCTTCAAATCTATTCAGCAATCAACCAAGTTTACGTCTTCATACAAGCTGTTTGCTTTCTTGATTGTCGTATTTCTTGACTGCTTCATATTGAAAATGAGTCATGACCTTACTTGTCACTTACGTCCTTGATGTTTTCTCATGATTTACTGATTTTAAATTAGAGCTGAAGGTTTTCAAAGTATATGACAAAGTTGTAGCCTTCAGCAGAAAGTTTCAACTCTGAATTTGTCAAGCAAGAGAAAACCACTTTGACACATTTAGACCCCCTGACCTCTTGTGGATGAAAATGAGCAAACACTCAGCAGTCTGATGTAAAAGAATATGGAGGAGAACACTTAGTAGGTCTCAGTTGTCAGTTTAGCCAATACACCTCTGAGATGAATAAGGGGAATGACAAAGTCATTTGCAGACATCTGCAACTCCATTTTCCAGTATAAGGACACAGAGCAATTTTACAGACAGCTCATGGTTGTGGAAGGAAACAGGAATTCATGCGGGAACCTACCAAACAGGAAAAGCATAATCAGCCTGGCCAATCCTGTAATTATCTGTTCAGAATCATGTTTACTATCAAAAAAAAAAAAAGAGCTCTCCACATAAACAAAGCACTTACCCTATCAAGCCTTTACTAATTGATACCAAAACCTAGTTTTCATAATTTCATTAAAACCAAAAGACAATTTTAGATTCACAAAATTTTAAATTGCCTTTTTTTGATTAAAAAAGTTACAAACCAGGTATTCATAGTAATAGACTTAAATTTGCTAAATGGCAATCCAAATATGAAATTTATGACAGAAATTGCATCTGGTAGAAGTGGTTTTCAAGGAGACTACAACTCAGCCTCTAGTCCTGTAAATGGAGACTGCCAGGGCATTTTACCCTCAAGCCCAAGTCTAGAAACCAGTAACATGGAATATGCTCTGGCATATATCCACGCCAGTTCAGACATATCTAAACCACACCAAATAAAGACGTAATAACATCTGACTGTGCTAACTCAACTAATTTAAAAATAGCTTAAGTAGTAGGGCTGGAGAAAAAGTTTACCATGGTTAACATGTTCAAACAGGGAACTCTATGCCAAATGGTTACTACTTTTGACAGTGGTTTCACAGAAGAAAAAGACATTAGTGATTACAACAAAGCTGCCATGCTGAAAAAGGCTATAGCATTAGCATTCAATAAAGAACAAAAGATGGCACTGGCTGATTCAGTTAGGCAGAGAATAAGAAATGGGCATAGATGAAACAAGTGGTACAGGTGTGTGGTATATTGAAAGTGAGGACTACAGTAAGTACATTTGTCGAGCCTGTAGTACCAAGTGCTTTTATTAACCAAGTGCTTCTATTATTGCTATTGAATGTGGTGTGGTGGTGAGGAGGAAATCTATGTAAATGTGTGAGAAGGGCATCTGTTGAGAAATTTTGCATCCTAAAATGAAAGCCTCAGAGACCTCCCAGGAGCATTTGGACCACACAAAGCTGATGTTTCATATTTACATCACAGGCTGTTTTGCCCTGAGAGTTTTCTGTGTTGTTTTTAATGAAGAGAACAGACAAAGACAGCACTGTAAGTCAAATTCCCCTGAAGACAATGTAACTAGGCCAGCTGACACGCTGAGGCCTTGCTGAATAGAGACAAGTGCTGCTAATTCCCCCCGCCAAACTAAAAGCTGTGTCAAATACCCAAAAGCTTCGTAATGCCCATGCAGCCTTAATTTAGCTGACTACTGTGCATGCACTGTGCATATTTGTGTTTGATAAGACAGAAACTTCAGAAGTTCCAGCTGCCGGAAGACACCACCTACTTTGTTTGTGAATTGTGGTTACTTTTCCCTGAATGCTCAAAACTTCATTAAATCATTGGTGTAATTTCAAAGAAATAACTAGAACCACTGTCCTCATATAAACATCTCCTGATCCTGCCTGCAAAATATCCAGTATGTGGTCCTATCCCTGAAGCTGTTAGACTCCTTCCAAGGAAAGTGGGAGCAAACAGAGACAAGTGCTTTGAAAAATTGAACAGCAGACAGGCTGCTAAGACTCTCCTGTGTAAATGCAACTATGTGTATGTGCATACATGAATTTTTATCTCAACTCTTCAGCACTGATTAATGACTTTTCTCAGCTACCAGGCAGAATTACCATTCCAGGACTAAAGCTGCCTGTTCAGTTCTGGAGGGAACAGAATGTGTTGCTGATTTACCAGAGCAAAAGTGTCGGAGTACAGTAAGGAGTGCACCCCACTGAGTTCACTTTAGGCATTTGCTAAAAAGCATGATTTGTAGAAATAGAAACGTATTTTCAGGTCTCCTAGGTTCTCGTTAAATTCCTAAAAGGGAGAATTGTGTCCCCATTGTGTTTTCCATCAGCCTCTTTCAAGAATGTGCAGTTGATTCTGAAGCTAATTCTGTAATTCAAAGTATGTAACTCTTAGAGGGCTCATGGCAGCACCTTGTATGCCCTTTGTTCAATAGGTATGAACATGAGCAAGATGCCAATTTATAGTTTTGTTAGTTTTGTTGTGAAATATACTGTAATCCTGAATGCTGAACTCTAGTTTTCGTGGTCTAACTTGTACCCTAGGTGACCCCTTAGCTCTACATGTACAAATTTTGATGACAGTTGCAGAATCTGATGTAAATGTCCTAGTTAGGGTATAAACGGTGAAAGACAATGACTATATCCAATGCAACTGGGAAAATGATTTGGTTCTGTGGCAGTGAACTAAAAAGATGATATAGAAATAAATCAATGCTAAAATTTTATGTATCTTTTTATGTACTTACTATTGCTTTGCTAACATTCCTGGAAGCAATGAGCAAGGGATTTAAACTGAAAAAGGGAACTATATAGTCAAAATGTGTGTATATCAAAATATGAGAATGTATGTCCTAAAGGCCTTTAGACATATCTACAAATACAAATAACAACACTAGGTTAGTTGCATTTTAGAATCCAGGATCTTTCTCTGCTGTGCCTTAACTTTAAACACTGGCAGAGTGTATGTGGTGTTATGTGTGTTGAGGTTTTTTTGTTCGGTTGGGTTTTGAGGTTTTTTGGTATAAAACTCATAGAATAGTCATAGCATGGTTTGGATTGGAATGTCTGGAGTTATTGTTAAGAATTGTTTGGGGTTTTTTTAGATAATGTTAATTTTGTTGTTGCACATAAGTGGTCTATCAAGTTTACTTGTTTTTGCAACATAACCTAAGACTCTACTTTTTTGCATAAGCTACTTGTTATTTCCATTTTTGTAAAGGTCTATTTTGTAATCTTTGCTAATAGTCTTACAATTTTCTTCACTATCAGACTCTGATGTTACAGGACTTCTGTTCAAGTAAAGCAATTTAGCAGAGAAAACCAGCATTATTAACCTCTGACCACTGTGTAACGTGAGAGTAACAAACATTTATTTTTATGGTAATGGAATTCTTAAATTTTCACACTGACAGAGGGTAAGATCTATGTCAACATTTGGTCTGAGATCCTCAGGAAAACTGGAGGATAAATTTAGGCACTGATGTATCTTAGGACATTCCAGTTCATACCCAATATTCAGAGCAGTCAAAAATAACTCCCTTGGAGAACAACAGGAGGAGCTCCACAGCAGCTGTCGGTATTGCGTAGCCTGCATTAGCTTGGACAAGGTGACTGTTCATCACCTCCAGCTCTGCTCATATTAAAACTACTGCCATTGAAACACATTTGATTTCAGTTGGTGACAGCACACCTCTGGCATGTCGACAGCAAACCAGAAGTATTATGTAGAGAACTTTCTGAAATTGACATAGAGTATATTTTGCTCTAATAGATATCTATTATTCTTAAAGAGATAAATTGCTGGGAGTGACTCTTAGCAAAACAATTCAGAGTAGAAAAAAAAATTAGAAAGGATAATAATTTGATCAGAACAGTAAAATGACTGAGAATTGGACATTTCCCTTTGACAGAGTAATCACTGGGGATGTGAGATTAGAATAATGAGGCACAGCAGTGTGAACTACTCTGACTTCCAACACGGTTGTGATACTTTCCTCCATGGCAGCAGAAAAGCACAGGCATAAAATCACTATACTGTTGAGCAGCAATACTGAAAGATCTGTTATCAAGAGCACCCTGACAAAGCAGGGTGATACCTCAAGGGCAACGCTCTGGGGTGCATAGAGGCTCAGATTCTTTTCAGAATACTGATAAGCAGCTCTGCTTAAAATAGAGTATATAGCTATTTTAGCAGTTAGGGACCTTGTTGTGAAAACCTTGGCCTGGACTTCAAAACAAGATGAAATTCAGGAAGATTTGCAAAATTAGGTACTTGGATGAGGTGGCTCACCCTCAGAAAGACAAGCTAGTGAATCGGTAGTACCACAGGAGAAAATTATGGTGATATTTGCAAGTAAATAATTAACATAATCCAACAATTAATGCTATTGCACAGAAAGCAGATTTTATTCCAAGGTGCACCAACAGAGCTGTCATATGAAGGATGTGTCTGAAAAAGTCAGAGACTAGAGAAAAAAAAACCCCTTTTATAACAACTTTGGCTTTGTTCAGTATTGCAGTTGAGGAAAGGAGTCTTCTGTCCTGTAAAAACACTTTTTCTCTTGTTGTACAAGGGAACAAACACTACATGATATACTTTATGGAAAAATGTGCAGTAAAAACAATATGAAGACTATGTCTGCTTCATTAGGAAATGACCACAGGAGGTTCACCTTCTTTGGAAGAACCGGACAATATTTATTATTCATGCAACATCTCTATTTTTATGGGAGCAGCTACTCTGTGCAACAGGACTGTACTATAGTTCACAACAGTCACTTTCCCAGAGGGGTGCACAGCAGTGATGTTTTTAATACCGTATAGATCATCATCACAGTGCATTAAATAGCTAGTGACAGACTGTTTTGTCAGTAGAGAGATTGTTTATAAATAGGACAGCTGGAAGCTGACTGTTATTGAGTCAGGAGTCACAGAAATCTTCATAGGGAAAGGAAGAATTAGAGTCCTCAGCTCTTAATTTAGTCCTTAGTCATGAATTTCATCCTAAATTGCCTTAAAAATGGAATTTAAGCATCAAATTTAATTGCTAATAGGCATCTCATTTTAAACTGCAAATAAACTACATCAGACTAAACCAACAAGATTGCAGCTTAGGCACAGCGTGAAAAATAGGCCATGATACAGAAAGCCTGAAGTTATCTTTAAATACTTTCAGATGACAGAGAATGTTACTTGAATGAGTGTTTTGCTGCTCATAATTGACAGGGCTCTTTCAGCATAATAATAAAAATAAAGCATTGGGGAGCCCCATGAAATGACCCCCTCTGGAGAACTGGCCCAGCTTTTAAGAAATCTCTTTGGGGGTTCTTGATAATCAGTGGAAAGGGGCCTTTAAGGAATCATTTCTCTCCTTTCAGTCACTGACAGCATAAATGTCAGGGATGCTTCACAAAGTGTACAGCGAGTTATGCTAGTATCTACTGGGCTTTTCTAATGGGAGCCAAGCACCTGGATGAGGACTGTTTCACTTTCTCAATCCTGGGGAGAGTTACGTTGCTCACTCGCTGGTCGGAAGAGAATCTTAAATTTTACCTTCTGCAAGTAATGACAACATAGCCATTCTAAATAGCATTCTAGGTGATCCAGCTCTGGCAGGAGGATTGGACTAGATGATCTTTCGAGGATCCTTCCAACCCCTGATGTTCTGTGGTTCTGTCATACTGTCTCTTCCTCACACATTTATATTAAGCATATACAATCAGTTGTTTAAAATTTACACTTTGTACTTAGCAAAAGGCATTGTTACAGCTCAGAAAGGGGACCTGGAAAGCTGCTTTACCTCCTCTAGATCTTCACTGGTACCATCCTAAGTAATGTGTTACGGGGAAAAGGAGGCTGCCATCTCCCAGGTTAGGTCTGTCTGCAGTCGTGGACATTCTTGTCCAAGGAACCTCCCGTGCATCCCTTGCCCCATACAGACTGTGGCTCTGTTCAGCCTCGCAACTTTTCCATACTCTGTGGAATGGAACTTCAAGCCTATGGCATCAGTGTAAAGGATATGTGTCTTCTAGAAAGAAAAAACTAGTCGATTTAACATCTACGAGTGATGTATTTGTTCCATTGATTAACTATCTTTGCTGTTGACTGTGTAATTGTTTGTATTTTGTTTTTAATGAAAATTTGCAAACTTCAGCTTCTTTCAATTTCATCGCTTTATACCTTTATTATTATTCTGTGTTGTTATTTAAGTATACTAAACTTCTATCAGCTATATTCCCTTGTGTACAGTAGTTCACTGGGCCCAAGTTATTGCCTAAATGTCTTATGGTAAATTAATTAAATGAAACTCAATATTTATCGGACATATCACTCAGCAGCCCTCAAAGTACTCTTCTGAATCTTTTTAAATTTACCAGCATTCTTTTCAAATTGGAGAACCCAGAATTGGATGCATTAATTCTTTCTATCGCTTCTGAAATCTTTCAAAAGTGTAATGTCATGGCTTGCTGATTAGACATCTAATGATCAAGGTTGTCCCCATAGTTTTTATGCATGTAGTTTCTTAGTTTGTAGTCACAGTCATGCTGGTTTAGAGAAATGGGTAGCATCTATGCTTTGGTGTGATGATGTACACATAGTACATGTAGGGATAATAAAGCTCGTCTTAGTCTAGGCTGGGTAACAGTGAAACCATATAGAGACTTGCTTCTACATGACTGTATTTCATTTGGCTTCTGAAACCATGATGTGGCAACTTCACGCCTTTTGCTAACTGAGCTGGATAGATCATATCTGGCACTTGCAATCTAACTTTATTTTGTATTTTACATTATAGAACTACACCAGCTGTTAGAAGGAATATTGCTATCATCTAGTTTTTATGTAGAACTAGTGAGGTGCAGTAATACAGTGTCTCTAATCACCATGGCTTTATAATTTGAAGGTAGGCAGACAAAGGATTGTAGAGGTATTTTCCCTA
>NW_009736702.1:13641-59923 GCF_000703405.1 Apaloderma vittatum | reverse complement strand
TCCCTACACTTTAAAATGAGGCAGAAATGGACATAAAACTCTAACACTAACTGTAAAAATCTCATTTCATAATCACAAAGATTTAGTATGCACAAAGGAGCTCTCCAGAAAGAGCTGACTATTTTAACCAAAGCTTTGTCAAAATCACTCGCTAAAATCAGTTGAATAATTCTATTTTAACCAAAGCTTTGTCAAAATCACTCTCTAAAATCAGTTGAATAATTCAATCACAGAATCACAGAATGTTAGGGATTGGAAGGGACCTCTGGAGATCATAGAGTCCAACGTCCCTGCCAGAGCAGGACCACAGAATCTAGGGCAGGTCTCACACAGGAATGCATCCAGATGGGTCTTGAAAGTCTCCAGAGAAGGAGACTCCACAACCTCTCTGGGCAGCCTGTGCCAGTGCTCTGTCATCCTGACAGTCAAGAAGTTCTTCCTGATGTTGAGGTGGAACTTCCTGAGCTCTAGCTTGAATCCATTGCTCCTTGTCCTATCACAGGGCACAAGTGAAAAGAGGTTGTCCTTTCTTCTTGATGCCCAGCTCTCATGTATTTATACACATTAATTAGATCCCCTCTCAGTCTTCTCTCCAGACTAAAAAGTCCCAGGTCTCTCAGCCTTTCCTCATAAGGCAGGTGTTCCAGTTCCTTAATGTAATTACAGTAGAAGGAGGTTGCAGGAACTTGAGGAACTACAATAAAGATTTTTAGCTCTTTGAATCTTTGTCTTGTTATCTTTCTGCAGCATACAGTTCTGTGTAAATCATTAGTGCAGAGGTATCTACTAAAATCAATTATCTGATTTTTTTTATGAAGTATTCAGATCTGGCCAAATCCCTTCTTAAACTTTGTTTGTCACAAATTCTAAACAGTGAAAAATTTAAAGTCCTAGTGAGAAAGAGAGTGAAGTTTGGAAATGAAGCTATTAAAGGACATATGCAAGACTTACATGTCTAACATGATTCATGATTTCGATATTGAAATGTTTTCTCCTCCCTACAATTAAGCAGAATTTTAAAACTTGGAAAGCTGAGATTGAGCCATTCTTGATTGAGCCAAATAATTTAGAATATTTCCTGAGAATCCTTTCACACTCTGCAAAGTTTTGCGTATGTTTATATTATCACTTGTGATAAATACTTTGATCTAAAAGACCAAAACTGGACCTTTGAGTTGACGTGTGACACACACCTGTGAGATGTAGACTCAAGCTGATGCGTGAGTTGTGTACAGGTTTTATGCATCTTAATGGAATTTAAATCCCAGGCTTAGCTGTCAATGAGATGAAATGTTCTTGCTGTGTTTTGAAAGACATAATTGGAGATGTCTTATGTTTGGGGTATTTTTAATAAATGGAATCTCAAACATTCAGATATGGGATGTTAGACATGGGTTGATATGACTTCTGCACATCCCAGTTTAAGGCTTTATGGTAAACCACTATGCTTATAATTTCTTAACTGCTTCTGTCCAGTAACAAATCCTTTCCATGGGGACCCCATTTTGAGCCACAAGGGATCTAAAGAATATAATTCAGTTTGAGAAATTGGACTGTGGCTGACAGGCTCCTAAAAAGTCAAGGTATATAATAATGTGAACTTTGAGAACTGAACACCATGCTTGACTCCAAGTTTCATTTATCTTTCTTTGAATGACTATTTTATTTAATCATTGATTTAATTTAATTAATTTTATTGGCTTGTTTATGTATTTATTATTGATTTATTATTGATTTATTAATTTAATTTTTGATATACAGCTCAGCAGAGTGACATGGGATGGTTTTTGTCCATGAACCCACAGAAATTTAGTCCTTTTCTGTTCTGTAAAATGTTGTTTTCTGAAGCAAGATTTTGGTCCTATTGCTTCTGTATTTTTGTAAACTGATGATTCTGAAACAGTGGTGTTAAAAATATTCTAGAGGGTATTTTTACTGTTTAATACGGAGTTCAAAGTTGACACAAAATGAAATTAAAATCCCGCATTGACTGTCATGATAACATTAGATGCATAAATTATTATTAATTTTATAGCAATAAATACACACCATTTTCTTTTTAAAAAAGCAAGCTAGTTGACTTTGTGGACACTTGGAATAGTTCTCACTAATTTTATATTTTTTCTCTTTACTTTCTGTGTTTCTAAAAAGAAACTGAAACTTTGAACCTGAAAAAAGTAAGAAAATTTATTGAAATATTCTCATTTTCTAGGACACAGTTACCCTTCATAAATGTAATATCACTACAACTTGTTAATGCTGCCAAGTATGTTTTTAGTGTTGTACCTTAAAAATGGAACTGCATAGAACAGTATTAGTTCCACATACTTCTGCTGAAATCACTTCAAATTATACTGACATTAAATTAATTATAAGTTATTCTTAGAATATGAAATAATTATGTAGTTCAAAATAATTTATATAGTACTTGAATAAAACAACTCCTTCCCAATCCTTTTAAAACAAAGAGTGCTGTAAATAACAAGCATCCGTAAGAAAGATTCAGATATTAAAAAATGCTGTATCTAGAGATAAACTTTTTTTAAAAAAGCAAATTCGGAAGTTATTATTTTATTTTCAGGAAGCTATAGACCACTTTGTACATTTCTCTTATTGTACCTATTGACAGGGATAAATCAAAGTTTGAGTGTTATATATAAAGAAATATTAGTATATCAATTCTGGCTGACTGTACAAACTTCTGGAATGAAATGACAAAAATTTGTGGTTTTTTTTTCACAAAGGAAAACCTTCAAAGACGATATAATAAGCCTCAGCAAATAAAAGTATCCATTTCTGATCTTCTGCGTTCCTTCCCCATTTTTGTATACATTATATCTAAGATGAAAACTACCTGGCAAGACTGTCATTTGTTGTGGGATTGCAGCAGATAGGTAAGATCAAAGATTAAATGCTTTCTCCAGCACCACTGTCCGTAGTTTACTGTGTTTAAAATCCAACAATTGATCACAGTAGACTCTATGTGCATTCATTGAATGACCTTCAGTATCTGCATCAGATACCCATCAATGACTAAACCTTATATAATGACTAAATCCCTATATATATTAGGTCAAAGGAAATATTGAGCATGTGATGGTAATTGTAATAGATTTTCTTCATCGGAAAAATAAATGTTTGCATTTATTACTAAGGACATTTTACGTACCACTGCATGCTTGTTTGTGATAACTTTCTTACTTTAAAAGATGTTGAAAGAAAATGAACTAATCTGAGTAAGGCTCATCCCACTAAACAGCCAAACAGAGCAGCCACAATTTTAGCCATCGTTTTTCTCATTGCACAGAGTTTGCACATGAAGGTTCTGCTGTAGTTTGTTCCATGGGAGAGAAGGAAACAGGGGGAGAAATGCTCAGTGACATGAAGTGAGCTGCCCAGGACTGGTGACCAGCAGAAGAAAAGGCATTAAATGAGGTCTGATTAGCAGCTTAAGAGACCTGGGAAACACAGGTAAGAGTATTTGCATGTCCGTATCTGTTCCTCTGAATCAACGTACCAAAGAATTGAGTATGCCTTGGACAAGTAAATCAGGCTTTGTATTTGGCTTATTGCAGACTGGTTTTGCCAACCAATATTTAAAATCTAGTGCTAGCAGTTGGGTAGCTCATGAACCCTGCTGGTGTCATGTTTGCTCCTCAGGGGGGAAGTCAGCTGAAGGCATGACTGGGAATCAGTTTGATCCCTCAACTACATCTCCAGAGTAATGAGTTTTCAGTACGTGTGTTGCAAACAAAGCTTGCAGAAGGCTCAGTACACAGCCTTTGGACTGCACAAGCAGGATGTTACAGCAGCAAAATCCTCTCCTAGCCTGCCACTTACACAACACTGGTTGCCACCACCACATGCTGCATGGTGATAGGATTTGTGCACTCGTTTCTTTCTGTAGCTCAGGAACCTGCACTGCATCATTTATTGGTATTTGAAACATCCATTTGCAGTTCCCAAAACAGTCACGAATGTAGTTAAGAATAAGTGCAAATATGACATGTAAAAGCACTCTGAAAAGACTGATCCTTTTTTCTGAACTCCACTACATGCTGCAGATTAAAGGTTGACTTGGGAGAAAAGACAGCACAAAGAAAAATATGTAGCAGCACATAACCCTATGCTCTGAAGTTGTGTAGAATTTTCTTTAGATTTATGGTAACTAATAGCAAATAGATAGTCCAGTAAGTCCAAACATTGCAAATCACTTGGAGAATAAATGGATTTTGGATTGAGCATAAGAAAGTTCCTGTAGGAAAAAAGGTATTTTGGAAAAGTTCAAGTTTTACTTTTCAAAATGATAAGCCATTTTCCAAGAATGGAGTAATATAAAAATGACAGACAAGGTAAGTCTTATATGCCACTTTTCATTTCTTTAGTGAAAGCTTGTTTTAGTTAGTTCACACTTGTTTCTTATTTTAGCAGCAACCATCAGAAGAATTCAAATTTTTTTGTACTTAATTTTATCTAATAAGAAAAAATAAAACCCATATTAAATTTTAGTGAAGCTGTCTTCAATTTATCAGCAACATTTATGCATGCAGCTAGTATTGCTGTAACTAGTTGATCACTATAATACACAGGAATTGAGTTATGTTATGTTCCGTTACAGTCAAGTTGTATTTTTCTTCCAGAGGATACAATACAGTAGGGTTAATTTTATGACTCAGTCATCTTCTTATGTTTATGTCAGTTAGTCTTTATTTGGCATGTCTCTCTCATCATCAAAAGCTAAAGTTGTTAAGCTAACCTTTCAATGGGTATTTCAGATGGCAGAATTCAGAAATGCTTCATCCAAATACAAAAACTCATAGTCCTATATAAAGTCAGGGGAGGAAATGGAAACCCCATGGAAGCAGTTCCCTCAGAAAGCCTGAACTTAGCTCACACAAAGGCCCTGCTTCTCCCCAGTTTGTTATGCTTGAAATAAGCCTCATGGTTAGGAGCAGAATATAGTCTGAATCTAAAAGAAAGTCAAAGCATTTGAGTTGGCTTGTTTTAACTGCATATCAATTAACACCTTAACTGTGCAAACATGTAATGGATAACTTATTAAAATTAATACCTAATGACTGAAACACAAAGATTTACTTCATTCATTTTAAGAGTTAGCTCCATTGTTTTAAAGTTAAAATACGAAAAAACCCCACAATGCTCTTATTGTATGAATTTGCCAGAAGTAGTTTTAATGAAATTACTCAGTTTGTCCTTTGACCTGAAAGAAACAATGCAGTATTAGCTTTCATAATGATTGTTCTCTTCTGAATTCACCTGTGTTTAAACGTGCCTCTGGGGCTTTTGAGAATGGGCCAATACCCCATTTAATGTAGTAACTGGTGTCTATACCTAGGATGAAATTTACCTCTAGGCAGAGTCAGCCAAAGGTCTCTCTACAGTTTAAATGGAATTAAAAGTTTATTCTGACCCTCTGCACTTTATTAATCTTACCTTACAGAAAAAACCTTTATGCTGTCTTCGCATTTCTGGAGCAGAATATATATTTTACTGAAAAAGCCTCAGGTAAACTCTTTTAAGATGGTATTTCAGGATCTTGATTTCCTTTTCAGATTAAAATAAATGATCAAACTAAATGAAATTAAAACAGTTAGAAAACTCTTTTCAATCTTGAAAAATATGTATTCAGTTACATTAAAACAGTCATGTGAGTCATGTTTGTCAATATCTAGTAACAGCTGCTCTATTGGATGAGTGTACAGTGCAAACCGTACCTAAGAGTAAATAAATGAACGTTAGATGGCAGCTTTTATTTCTGCTGAATGCCTATGTATTTGTATGTTACATTCTGAAAAACTTCCTCCATGGATATCTATGTCTATCACTTGTTCTTTAGACTGCATAATAAGAAAAACCAAAGCAAATTCACTCTTCCAGTCTGCAATAGAGGACTTCAAGTGATGGCTCCCTTCCATGCTGCTGAGAGCTGCCAAAGTGAAAACTAATAAGGAATCGATGGATATTAATTAATTTACATTTGTCTGGTTTGTCTCAATTTTGTAATATGTGAGGCCCTCTTCTTCTTATGTTCAGCAACCCACCGAAAGCTGAGCCATGGTACAGCTGTTTGTAAGCTCTGCTCTGTGCAGCAGAGCTTTTCTTCTGCGGCCAAATGAATGGGTCGTCTTGGCTGTGGCCAAGGTCATGTTTGGCTGCTTGCTTGGCCCCTAGCTGAGGCATACATTATCCATCAAATTCCACTGACAGAACAGAAGGCATAAAACCCTCTGTTTTCCCCTTCATCAGCCTAGCTGAGGGCATGATTCTGCTCAATCAGCCATGTGCGCTCCAGCCTAGCATGGAATTGTCTCAGCTTGATGCCATTTCTCTGCACTGGTAAATAAAAGCCATATTGATTCTGTAGCTTGCAAAACATAGTTGCATATCTAGAAATACTTTCAAATCCAATGTAAATATGTATTTTATTAAAACAGGCTTATAAAAAGTTCTTATAGCTGACAGAAGGGATAATCAGTACAGGCAAAGTATTTTTATACTTTCCTAAATAAATTTAAATGGCTTTCAACAGTATTTGCAGTGCCACAGAGTAAAACTAGGGGTTAGTTTAGTGGCTTGGTCTAAAATCAGCCTTTGAATAACGGACTATGAAAGCCATGAGCCATTATATTACGTTTCATGTTTCTGTAAGGGAATGGATAAAAAAATTGGAGATTGGGGATAGAAAGAAAAGAGAATCTGGAAGAAAATGATTTCTCCGTGAAATGGACTAAGAGAGTCCTTTGCAAAGCAAACAGTTTTGCTGTGCATGGAATTGTCACTCTTGCATTCAGTATTTACATCTATCAAGCTCCTTGAGATAGACATCCTAAGAGGCAAAGAAATACACAAAAAGTGAATAAAAGGAGTAGATTTTCTTTATGTCATGAGTATACAACATTAAAGACACTGCAACTTTTTAGCTATCAGAGTAAATTTATTTAGCAAACTGGAAAGCAAGTAAACGTGAACATGGAAGAAAATATTTGTTGCTCTTAGAGACACTACAATGCTGAAATGCACATACGTGAGCATGAGAAAAAAGATGATAAGGGGAACTTTAAAGTGAACTGCAGAGGATATAAGCAAACAATTACCATGAAAGTTCTTTGATGGTGATTTCAAAGATAGGTATGAGAAAAATTATTCACCTTGTCTTCTATCTACTGAAACATTTTGTCGTGTACCAGCTATAATGGGCATCTGGTGTGACAATGTGTTTGATAGCAGCGGAAAACAAACTAACACTTGAACTAAAAGGCAAAATAATCAGCTTTTCTTGCTGCTTGAGCTTGAACAAGCATTGTTATTATGTTATGGACTGAAAATTCTTGTTTGCTTACTTGTTTGTTTTCTCAATGAGAAATAGAGTGTGAAAAAATAGGGTAGAAGCAATGCCAAGTGCACAGGCTGTTCAGTCCTTGTAGTCACATCTCACGTGGTTTCCAGGATTAGCTCTACTTGCAGAGTATGAAAGGCTACTAAGTGCCGCTAGATCATAGCACAGCTCAGGCTGCCAGCTACCATAATACTGTGCAATCAAATAGTACT
This sequence comes from Apaloderma vittatum, assembly GCF_000703405.1. Taxonomy (NCBI): domain Eukaryota; kingdom Metazoa; phylum Chordata; class Aves; order Trogoniformes; family Trogonidae; genus Apaloderma; species Apaloderma vittatum. The sequence goes on along the minus strand of NW_009736702.1, from coordinate 52,354 downwards.
ACTTGTCACACTGCTTTTGAAGTTATTTCTTTGGAATCAGAAGAAATGAGAGCAGGATCAAATCTTACCGCTGTAGTTTTCATGAGTAACCCCATGCATTTTGTATTTGAGAAGGTAAATGACGTTGAAAAGCTTGTGGAATGCTGAGATGGTTTGAGTAGACGAGTATCATGACTTCTCTAGCAAATCAATTCCAGGAAGCACTCCCCCACTGAAATTCTCTAAGAATGGAACCCAAAAGTTATTTTTCTTTAGCCCGTTTTTCTGTTTAGCTTGGTGGCAGAGCCATTACCATTAAGACATAATATAAACTGATTTCTCCAAATCCAGCTATTGACAGAAAACAGGACTGATTTTCCTTTTTTACATGAAAATAACTGACAAACTACACATAAATAAAAGGAGTCATGGAAATGTAAAATGTGTGTAAGGTATGGGGGAATTTTAGCGCTTAACCTCGATAAGACACAGTTGCTTCTGCATCTCGCCAGTCTACAAACTGAACACACCTGCTGTACAACAAATTAAAAAGACACAATGTGCTCTCCTTTTTCCTCTTTTTCCTCTTTTTTTTTTTTTTTTTGCTAGATGCCTCCTGGATATTTGTCTTCCTGAAGTTTTGCCATACCACCTGTTACCCAAGTGTTCAACCACACCACCTTTCTCTTCCATAATGGTAGTTTGCATTCTGCTAAGGAGTAAGCAGTCTAAGTTTTCAAGATGGTACAAGCATTTCACTTGGTTCTTTAGAAAAGGTACAATACAAACATCTTTGTGCATCTCCTCTTTCTCCATTCAAGAAATGGGAATCATTAAACCACTAGGAATTTTTTTCTGTGTTCTGTAAATATTCCAAATGTTTTCTTCTGATACATCTCGTACCAGCAACAGGATGAGGGGAAATGGTTTTAAACTAGAGCAGGGCAGATTGAGATTAGTTGTAAGGAAGAAGTTCTTTACAGTGATGGTGGTGAAACACTGGAACAGGTTGCCCAGAGAGGTGGTGGAGACTCCATCCCTGGAAACACTCAAGGTCAGGCTTGATGGGGCTTTGAGAAACTCAATCCAGTTAAAGATGTCCCTGCTCAATGCAGGGGGTTTGGACTAGATGAGCTTTAAAGGTCTCTTCCAGCCCAACACATTCTATGTTTCTTGGATATAATGATCTTACTATCTATAAGGTTTCTTTCCCGAAAATTTATGTATCTATATCTGTAAATAAAATATAGACACATATGCCGGATATTATTTTTCTTGAGTATGGGGAACTTTGCTTATTTATTGTTCATTTCTATTTAATATCAAGCACATTATTGAATTGCCTAGTTTCATAATGTATTTTCATTTGCTAAATATTTTGTTCATGATCTAATGCAGGCCTATTGTACATGTCCTATAGAAAGCACTACATAGACAACAACTGTAATGTTATTTTATTACTGTTCTTCTGTGAGATTTTTCATTTTTTTAATAAAAATGTGAAGCTTAATTTACAAAAAAAAATAATCCTGGATATTGTTTTTATTATCTAAGCACAACACTGGGTAGTTATCTTACAATTAATTTATAAGAATAATAAAAATCCACAGGGAATTTTCTCTTCCTACAATATGCCAAAATCTAAATAGATTTTTTTTATAACAAATGGCATTTTCATCTTTGTTAGACTGGTAGAATCCTGTAGATTTTTTGAAGAGTTTCATCAGTGTAACAAACTGGTGGATTGGTGGATTCTTCTTCTGTGTTACTCCCACAAAGATTTCCCTTTTAGCTCTGCTGTTGTATAAATGAACAATGTATAAATTTATACATTGTATAAATGTATAAATGTTGTATAAATGTTGTATAAATGTATAAATGTTTTGTATAAAAGCCTGACTGAGTCTTTGAATCAATTTTTTTTACAATTGTTCCTCTGCTACTGCCAAGCAAAGCACTCACATTACCCAATCTGAAAAATACTTATTCACATGTTAAATTGAACCAAGCACAGACAGAGGTACGTATTAAAAATTTTTCCATGCAAACCATTAACAAAACTGTTCTATGGTAGCTGCTTCTTTTCACAGAAAAACCGGAAGATACACTATTTTAATATCGAAAAGATTTTTTAAAATCTTGTGGAAAATGGCTGTTTCTTTATCTATGTAGTTCTTTATACTTAGGCTAAATACAATATCCTTATATTAACAGTAGGTTGAATTAAATAGGTATGCTTTATAACTCTGTTGAGGAATGCACACATGAAAAGTGATTAAAATTTTCCACTAATTGCATAATTATTAACTGGTTACATTATTTTCTCATGCTCTTTTCTTACAGCGCTTTAAGGCATTCGGTTGTCTGAAGATGTAATATATCTATTGTTTGCTCTTCAGTGTGAGAATAATACTTAAATGATGTGATTTGTGTTCTGAACAAACTGTTCGAGTTATCCAAATCTTCTATCAAAATGTATAGAGGATCACTATTTTTCAATTTCCTGCAGAAATATTTCCCTGCATCTGAAGGCTGCTTATTTTGTACCAACTGAGAAATACCATGTTGATTTTTGTGTTACATCTCTTCATCTCAAAGACAAAAAAGCTCAGACAATGCTTCACTTGGTTGCATTCTCTAAATCAATGCCAGTCATCTTCAACGTGTTATCTCTTCCAAAAGAAAACATTCAGTCTAGATGTCCCAGTTTTGGGTGGGTGAGACTCCCTTTGTGTGGATGTGCATCTGTCTCCCCAGAGCAGTGTCTGAGGGAGTGTCTATTCAGTAGTACATCAAGCTGTGTTGCATCCATTAACAGTGAACCAGCATATTTGCTGGATGCGTTTTGCTTGGTCATTTAGCAGCTCTGGGCTTAACTGTGCTACCATTTAAACTGGGAAGCATCAAATGAACCTCAACTTTTAGTAAGAAAAAACCATTTGTTAGATAGCACCAAATGCAAATTGCCAAAATGCAAATGAATAGCTTTCCCATAATGTCTTCTTAGAATGAGTGCATAGTGTCCATGCAAATACGTAGCTTTAGAAAAATATTTGATGTATTTCCTTCCACATTTTAATCTGATTTAGTAACAGTAAGAACGGGGGAATGGTAGTTTAAGCAGCCAGTTATCTCCAATCCATGATTAGCAAAGAGGCCACAATTTGATAAACATTGCTCTGGGTTACAGTAATTTGTTTTCAAGGTTAATTGCAATATGTTGTGATGATTCTTTTGGTAACGTGTTTGAGAGACAATGTAGTCCTTGGGCCAGCTGGCCTGTGCTCACGCTTGTCGGGGAGGGCAGCCTGGAGCCAGCTAGATTTCATAATTCACATTTTAGGACTTCTGTGGGCCTTTATGGCTCCTGGACACAGCACTTTCTCTGAGTAGCGCTTGTGATGTTTGTTTGTTTGTTTTATTTCAGAGTTCAACAACTGATGAGAAGGCAATGTCACAGCCCTAACCGTGGTGCTTTCATAACCTGAGCCTGCAAATCTGTGCTTCACTTTTGCAGAAGTAGAGGAGGCTGTGAGAGTGTGTCCCTGTGAGGGTTTGTTGAACTTACTGCTGGAAAGTTATCACAGACAGAAGGAGCCTGAACAATTTTACACCATACTTATCTGTACCGTTTCTCTGGGGCAGATCTCAGTGAGAAATCTTGGAGAAGGTAGTAGAAAGCCATTGACATAGCATGGGTGATCAGGAGACTGAGGTCCTGTTACAAAATAGGAAGGAAGCCAAACTGTTCCTCTAAATGCATAAGGGTAAGTAATAAAGTAAAAGTTTTAATGTTTTACTTGGTTTATGTGCCATTAAAAATCTCTAGTATGCATTTTTTTTCTGCACAGTTTGCTTTAAACTAGAAAGGATTATATGTTATTTAATGTAAGACAGGATAAGGTTCTTGGGAGTACATTTCAAATCTGTAACCTAACCTGGAATACATGCCCAGCATTTAACTTACTCTTATTGCTATAAGAGATCTATAATTTCTGAAAGACTTTCATGCACACCTCTAAGATCTAAGCTTCATATCCTTTAAGGAGAGAATCATAGCAATTCTCTAGGGAAAAAAAAAGCTCTTGGAAAAGATGAAATGAAAAGTTAGCCAAATGTAGGCGGTTTGATATTTCTTGAAGTGAAGTTGTTCTCAGCCAGACTCACAAGGGTGAATTCAGAACTGTCGTCGTTCATTGGTATTTTCAGCACCTCCCAGAAAAAATAACTAAGCACCCAAAAATAGTTACATAAAAAATAATTGCCAAAAATCATAGAAATGTATGAAATGTTTCCATAGAGATAAAAAAGGGTTTTTACAGAGTATCTGCTGCACTTCTAAATAGTAACTAAGAATAGAAAACTTCTCATGTTTAAGTAAAACTGAAGTAAAAATGATAGGGACTTATGGCAGCCCTGTTTGCTTTGACAGTTAACTGTGTAATAAGGACATCTTCTTAAAATACATTCAGCAAATCCAGGCAGAGCTTTATCTGACAAGGCAGCAAGAGTTAGGTCTTAAAACCACAACCACCCAGATCCCTTTAGTTAGGAGCAGTAAAAAATATGTATATACATGACTACTCCATGTTCCTTTCTCAGGTACCCTTGCTTTTCATCTACCATGAATGACTCAAATTCCCTAAAATTTTATCATAGATTATCCTAATTTCTTAACGCAATTCTTGTACTGCTTCTCTAAAGTTATTTGCAACCATGATGGTACTTGTACTTTAAAAATTAATGAATATATGACAGAAATGCAGGCAAAAAATAAACATTAACTAAAGAAATGTAGCATTTAACATTAAATTTCACAAGCTACTGAATTTTACCTTTGCAGTTATCTACAATAAATGTATAAAAGTAACATTCCATATCCATATGTAATAACTGTAGGCCTGAAATGGAGCAGATAGCAATGACAGTTTCCTAGAAGAGCTTCTAGAGTTTCTCAGTAGTCACTGTGAAAAATCTCTGCCACTAATATGTTGCAAATATATGAGGCAAAACCTACAAACCAATCAATGTTGCATTTTGTTTCATGTTATATACCAAAGCTGTTAAAATCCACGAACTGAGAAGACTGAAGTTAGATTAGATCAAAAGCACAGCCTCATGAAATTCTGGTTCCAGACACGTTAAAAATGAAAAAAGTTAGCTTTCTTCTCTGTACCTCTGTTCATTCACGGGCATAAACAATCTGCAAATAGTAAGCTGCAAAGCTAGGACACAAAGTTCTTAAGTTCTTATATTAGTCACTTTACCCATTTCTAATTGTATTTTTGATAAAATGCCTATGAAGCTCTTAAATGGTAGCTTCAGTAATATATAAAATGAGTAGATGGACTTAACGCTATCTCTGAAGAATAGGAAATCATCAAGAAATAACTGGAACTATAAGAGGTAGCATTTTCCTGAACAAAATATAGTTCTTCCTAGTAAAATACAAGTTATTTAAATCATGACATCACTAGTCAATACCAACAATGAAAAAATATAGAATTTGTGTTAATAACTATGTTTGTTTCTCTTTGTCAAAGAAGATGATAAAACACATTACCACATATTATTTCCATGGATCAGCTGGAAAATGTTAAGGAATTTATGGGGCAGAAAATTATGCAGTAAAGTAATGTTGCTTTCTGCCTCTTGCGCTTAAATCTGGTGCTAAGTTTTACCTTTTGAAAATCAATTGGGCTCAGAAAAAGGCATTATTCATCTTACTCCCATTGCCTTATAGTTGATTTCTACAAGTTTCTACAAGTTGGTGTTTATTTAAACATGTATTCTGTTTAATGTTTTTGATATGCTGTATTGTCATTGTTTCAGGGGTACCTGGTACCCTGATTATACTCCCAAGCTCTCTCCTAAATTTTCTTTCTAAGCTGTGAGCCCAAAGTAACCTCCTCCACCAGCAGAAGTATTTTTTTCACTCTGTACTTACTCCACGTTGCCAGAAACACAATTTCTATTAATCGTTTTCCTTCCAGTATTTCCATACAAGGGTTTCCCTTTTATGTCATTTATCTTCTGAGAGAGAGGAGGAAGGGATCTCAGAAATATGCCTTAACTGTATAAGCATGCCTCTTTTCACCAGGTGATAGTTTTTGGGCCAGTTGGAGATGACAGTTTCATATATGGATAGCGAATGAAACAGTATTTGCCTTATGGTGTCTTTAAGCCAGCAGAACTGTACAAAATAATACTAGAGAGCAAGCTGTAGACCCAAACCTTTTCATGTCTATAGTGAAAAGTGCTTGGCAGAGTGCCAGCCATGTGATGAGAGTAAATGGTGATATCAGAACTTTATTTTTTCTTTGCAAGGATTTACATTAAAGATCCTATCTACAGTATGCAAAAATATATCTTCATTGAATTTACAAGGTTCAAAGTAAAAAGCTAAGCTGATTTCTTTATGGTCTGTTTTTACTGCTCACAGAGACCTGGAGTCCCTAGGAGCTGGATTAGATGGCAAAGCAGAAGATCTAGAAGAAAAACAACATTGTGGCAGTGTTAAAAACATCTCCTACCTATGGGACTCTCTGGTTGCTGGTATTACCATGGAATATACTGAGACAAAGGCTATAATTTGTTAATGTTGTATAATTCAAGACAATATGGCAAGGAAAGTTCCCATCTCCCAAGAACTGCTATGATTATCCCATGAAATAGGCAACAGGGTTTGCAGTGCTGTTTTGGGGGTAAAAGACAGCAATTTTTTTGTGGAAGTTAAGTCTTCAGCTTTTGAGCACCTAAGTAACTCTTATGGGCAGCTGAGAAAGCAAGTGCAGTCCCCAAACAATGTAGAAATGACAATTTTTGGTTTGGTCTGTTCCCCCACACTTTTTGGAAGAAGCCCGGAGGCCCAAAAGGACCAGAAATTTTTTATATGTTTTAAGCCATTCAGTCCTCAACTTTATTAAGATTCAAATAAGATAGAACTATAATTGTAGCAATGTCCTATCAGAAATACCTTATTGGTTGCCCATGAATGCAGGAATCCAATCTGTCTGTTGCAGCTTGCACTCCCCACTTATTGCAAGTAAATAGTTGCTTCCTCTTCTGCACTCTGATTTTCTAACATCCGCTGAGATTCAGCCCCTTCTTAAAATTCTTCATTTCCTTCAGTGAATGACATTCAAATGTAGTGCAGTACTACATTGCATATATGTGGAAGAAGTTGTCAAATTACTGTATTCACAAAGGGAAAATGTCCACCATAAAATTGCTCTGTGGGTTACTTTATTTGCAATATTTCTTCCTGGAAACACAGTGCCCCAAGGCACTGAGGCAGCAGGAAGTAATGAAATGTATTTTTCATGCTCTCACTTTTCATTTCAATGTATCAAGCAGCTCTTTAAACTGCTAGTTTAAACTATTATGTCTTATTTTAGAAAGCCTTTATAATAATTGTGAATAATTAGAACCCAAAGTGCTTGCTATTTGTAAATGAAAATAAATGCTTAGCCCTTCTTGCAGAAACCATTTAAAACATTCTTTTTAAAAAGCCATCAATTTTGTTTCATACTACTGGTTTCTTTTATTTTACTAGAAATAAACATATCCCCATAATTCCAAATGATTAAGTGCTTGAAACTACTACTGTAGTAGAGATGGTGTTTTGCAAAAAGGTTGCATGTCTGAAAGAATGGGAATGTAATTTTTCACCTTCACGTTTTATTTTTTCTTGTTAATGGCTGAGCAGAAAAATTGAGGCCTTGGTATAATAATTCCACTCAGCCCTTAGCTTTTACTATCCATATGCTTACCGGCATTTGTAATGTGTTGGGCTGCAAGAAGTGCCAAAGCTCATAACCAAAAGTATTTTTAAAAAAAGCCAAACTTATAAAGGAGGTAAAATGCTGAAGTGAAAATAGTCTTTAACAGGAAGGTCAACACAAGACAAATTATCCATTGCTAATTAAATAAATATATGGAGATGCTAAATAACAGATTCTGTATGCATAACTTGCCAACACTGTCACATTTAGTGGAAAGAGACTTGACTCTGATGTACCACATGCAGCAACACACCAGCAGCAAACAGGATAAAGCTTCCAGCATCGTCTGCCGGACACGATGAGTCCCAGCACTTGCTCTCTCTGCTCTGTGAGTTCTGGAAGCATTTCTGACGAAAGAGCTTGCAGACTTTTTAAACTTTCAAGTTCCCATTAATTATGGGGTGGTTAAACCAGCATCGTGACCAAACACATTGCTTTAATGAAGTGAAATTCTGAATATTTAGATTTGCCCAGGTGATTCTAGTGGCCTGTTCGAGCACAACACTAACAACTCGGAGCTTCTGGCAAAAAAATGACACACAATATAAAGTTACAGAAATGTTTGTAAGCTTTAATTCTAAACTCTTTATTATGATAAGACTAATGTTACTCACTGCATCCCCAAAATCAAGGCATATTGTAGGAAGCTTCTGGTTTTCACATGTCCAACGCTTGGTCACATCTCAGTGTAGCCAGTTTTACATGGGCAGGGTAATTGGTGCTGACAACAAGATACTGGTGAGACAGAGTGAATATTTGCCAAGCTGTCGTGAACCTTTTTTCTTTTAGTCTTGAATTCACTAATTAAATAACAACTGCTTATTCTTTTATCGTAATAATGAAGGCTTAAGTATCTAAAAAGATTTAAATGACCAATTATCAAAATGTCCTTGCAGTAAAAAAATTCTGAGCTATATCTTGCAAATTTTATGAAAATGGAAAGCTTTGGGTGCTGAATTAGTGCTTTTAGGTACTTACCAGTAATGCTGAGTAATGTGACTGACGTATCTTTACTGCACAGCTTTTAAAGCCGAATATTCTACACGGATAACGTGAAACCTATGCATACCTAGGTATCCTCACAGTGCCCAATGTTGTAGAAGTAAATAAAATCATTTATTATTAATTGGTAATTAAACACCTCAAAAAATCCCTAAAATTAAGGGACGTTGAATTAAGCATAAGACAACAAAAGATATATCAGAGATATCTAGCTACATAATGACTAGAAAAAGACACGAAAACTATTTTTTGACCTAAAAACAATGTTCAGAAACCTAGACTGAAAATCATGCGGAAGCTAATAATCTGCATTTGACCTTGCTCATGTATCCTTCTTGTGCAGAGTTGGTATCTTGGTACCATGTATAATGTTATGAAGATTCTGAAAATAAAAATAAGATTTGGGTTCACACTGAAAGCAATTTTAAGATATGCAGTGAAAAACCGTAGTGTGCAACAGCAGCCTATGCAATTTGTATGATACCTACAGGGGAAGTTTATTGCTACTGTTTTGCATTTTCCAAGTTTCTTTTCTTTAGGAAGTTTGTAGTTGGCATATGATCAGATCGTGTCAGAAGCAGAAATTTTGTTCCAAGAAATAGTGTCAGAAAGGTCATACAACAGGAAGAAGTTATGAAGTAGTGTAGAAATGGTTTGGTGGTAGAAATAAAGTTGTCACTGTGAGAATTATGGTTCTAATTTTAGAAGAAATTAAGGCTTGTTAAACCCAAATTAAAATAAGCATCTATGTCCAGTGTAGCATTCGTCACCTAAGTCCTCCAGACACAGAAAGGAAAACCAGAGTCCTTCTTCATGAGCTGTTCCTTCAGGGTATCTTTCCATTTGGCACATTGGCTCCCATGAATCCCTTCACTCTTCTGCATTGTTAGGTCAAATGCCAAAAACCCGTTTGCAAATTACTCTAGGCGTTTCCAGGCACATGATTCAATGTGACAGTGCCCTGTGTTGCCATGCCTAAGTTCCACTGATGACTCTAACACCTGCTTCTTATTTTGTTTACTTATTTGTTTATTTACATAGCTGCATGAAAATAATCCTCAGTAAAAGATACATATATATATATATATAAAAAAAAATCTGATTTTCATAAATATTAAAGAAGGTGCATATAAAGATTATCTTAGCTATACTGGTTTTTTTCTTAAAAGGATTTTTTTGGGTAGGTAGATGGGTTTCAAAGAGAAAAAAAGAAACATAAAACCCATGGTAGTTTGTAGTTCAGTTCTGTACTGTTAAGATGACAATATTTTACTAAAGAAGAAAAGCAGAATAAAGGTGGGGATTTTTTTCTCTAGATGCACCTTACTAAGTGGAGCTCTAAGGTAGAGATTTACTTCTATGGTGTGTTGAAGATGCATTCTAGCTTTGCTAATGGTCTGACAGTACTTTAACTAGACATTAAAAGCATAGTTGTAAGAAACTGCTTTGCTTTTATTGTCCTAGTTATTCTGTTTTTAAGGCACACAATAGTTTAACTCTACTAGTATTCATAAAGAAAAGGAATATAAAAAATAAAGAAAATATACACGGTTCTGGGAAAATACACAACAACGACAAAAATCAGCAATGCAAAAATATGAAAGTACACCCAGAGAAATTTCCAACAGTCATTTCTACGAGAAAATGAGCATGCGCATTCATTTCTCAGAACTCGAATGGATTCATATTAAAAACTAAGTTCTTTGAACCATATAACATTAATGCACTATACTGCTTCGCTGGGCCATTATCATGTACAAATGCTATTTTGAAAGCATATTTTGATATTTTGAAAGCATATTCTGATAATGGACATTTTAAAGGATTTTCAAGTTGCTAAAGATTATAGGTTATAATAACGGTTGGAATTAATTGTCCTAAATCTTATAGAAAAAAATGGATTTTATTTAACCAATTTTACACATTCTTAGTATGAACTGTGAAGTGGAAATTAAAGAAAATAAAATAGCTCACTCCCCATGCCCATAAATTTTTATCTTGTATATTTTCTACTGATGAAATATATTATATGCAAAATATTATGTAATATAAAGTTGGACAATTCTAATCTCTGAAAGTTAGAAGACTGTGTAGATGTACAAGAGCAAGTACTGTATCAATTTCACGTTTAAGCTTGCTTTCAATTAGGTATTGAACTGATATAATTTAAATATTTTAGCATTGATTTAAATAAAATGGTTTGAAATCCTGTGTATACATACTTAAATGTATTTAAGCATGATTTATACTTATTTAACATGCTTATATTAATTTCATAAATTTTAAGAAAACATTTAGAAACCTCACCTTTTTTGCTTGAACTCGTGTAAGACTATCACAATGAAAATGCCTAAATGAAATAAGCAGGATGAGAAAGATTAAGTACTCTACTTTTGTCTCTACTATTATTTTCTGCAGGCACCTTCTTATAAAGCAGCAAACTTGGGATTACCTGGTAGTGAATATTGACATGTACATAAAAACCAGACAAAAATGTCCCATAAAACTTCAGAGCTGGTTAAGCCAGTGACAGGGTTATGCTTAAAAACTCCACATAGAGAACATACTTATATGTTATACTCCTCACATTACTAATACTGATACTACTTGCAGCATCCAGTTTAACTCCCAAGACAGATTGCATTACCATGTATTCTGCAGTCTCAGAAATACAGTACCTAGTTCTAAGACTGAGAAATCAATTGGACTGTAATTTAATGAGGACTTCAGGACCTGAACCCATTAAGATTGTTAAAAATGGAAATATCTCATAACCTTGCTGTGACATTGTAATGACTGAAGCAGCTACACATCACTGTAATCAAACTTTTTGGGTCCCTTTTTTTTCTGACATTGATTTTTCAACTATCTCATTTCAGTGGACGGGACCTGCTGTAGCTATGTCAGGGGAATTTGAATAATATCCAAATGGCATAATTTAAATATCAAGAAGTAGAAAATTCAGAACTAATGCTACTATTCCCCTAGAATTTTGGCAGCAAGTGTCTCATGATAAATACATGACATTCATCAAAAATCATTGAGGTAAAGAATAGGATCATCTGGTTTCTAAGCTTCTGAGATTTGGACATTTATAGTACGAAGGAAACTTCATTACTTTGGAAACTTTTTGATGTACGTGTTGAAAAAGTTCTTTAATACTTTTTATCCTGTTTAATTTAAGAGAAATCTTTGTTTTCTTTACAGGTTTGGAAAGCACATTCTCTATTGGTTCAGAGAATTACTTTAAAAAGAAAATAAACTAATATAAAATCATATCTGTAAGAAATATGGGAAGAGTGACTGATCACCTGACTTCTCATCTGCTTCACCTTTGCAAAAAAAAAAAGACTTTCTATTTCTGGCAACCTCACCAGTTATATAAGTGCATTATTTTAATAAAAGACATTGCTTTTTGAGAGGTGCTAACAATGGCAGGATAATCACTTTAACAACATTCCATTTTAACGTTGGGGGTCCACAAGAAAACCCAATGTCCATTTTTTTTGGCGTCATTCGTGACTACAGCTAGGAGATCTATTTTCAGAGAACAGATTTGACAGCCGTTTCCCTTATTGTTACCTATAGTTTTGTGCATCCACTTTGATTTATGGTTACTAGTCATAATTTCTGGAAGAACATTGCACATGAACACATTACTGGGAACACACTGCTGTCACATGGCTTTTATTAAATGAACTAAGTAATTTGTTAATATTATTCTGTGCAGAACAATAGTCAGAAGTAAATTTGAAACATAAATTTAATTTATGGGAACTAAAATGAAACTGGTAGCATTTTGGCAGAGATTTAAGATGGCAGAAATTATACAAATGAATCAAGACCAAATTCCCCGAATCTCTCCCATTTAGTCCTCCTAATTAGCCACTAGTTAAGACTGAAGTAAATTCTCTACCACTGGTGACTTTTCATATATTTCAGGAAAGAATGACTCAACAAGGAACAAAAGATACAGCAGCAACTGAAGCACAGATAATGTGATGGAAAAGTACAGGCAGAGTAGGAGAACAAATTAACCAGGAGACTGTCAGTCTTCAGTACTGAGTAGCCAACAGGGTTATCCCACTATTTCTGATGTGCTGTAACACCTTCTTGGTCATGCATCTGTTCCGGGTTAGCACTGAAGATATACTCTTACTCTACAGCCTTGGCACTGTTATGCATCCCAAGAGAATGGCCAAATCAGTTCTTAGAGGGACAAAATGGAATACATTTATATGCATAATTATCCACCTATGATATAATTTAAAACTGCATTTTAAAAAACCTAATTGGTCATTGTAAAGTGGGGCTAGAGCTACCACAAAATGAGAGGCCAAGGACAGATATGTCACCTTTAGGTGGTCTGATCAGGCAAGGACTCAGGCATTTTTTTAAATGAAAAGATCAGAGTTTCCCAGTGTATGGGAAAACAGTCAAAACTCAAGAAGTAGTGACAAAGAGAGAGAGAAAGAGAGCTCCATCAATGCAAACTTGCCTGTCAGTATATTCACAGATGAAACTGAGCAGGATACATTTTGTCCAGGAAAGAGATGTCCCAAGAAATAGTGCCTTTTCCCCTATCCCACCTCCCTTATTCCCAGCCAAACTTGGTCCTTCACCCTCATTCCTATGTCATTCTCAAAAAAATTTATTAATTTGGGGCACATCAATCCAGAGCACTCAGCTCCTCTAAATTAATATCTTTGGATTTTTTAAACAAGGATTGTGTGAATTACACTTCATAGCACAATATCCTGAACAGTTGTTCTAATACCAATACACAGCAATATAAATAACAACACTAGTTGAGAGAAGCCCAGAGAGGGGTTTGATGCCCCACCCTTGATAATATTCAAGGTTAGACTTGATGGAGCTCTGAGCAACCTGAAGATGTCCCTGCTCACTGCAGGGGGGTTGGACTAGACGACTTTTAAAGGTGCCTTCCAACCCAAACCACTCAATGATCTGTGAATTTCAGTACAAATCAGTAGCAGATGTGGCGAGATTTTGTTTTTCAGACCAAATGTTGTGCTGTGAATATTTTATGCAAGAAGCATTTGAGTAATTTTCTTTTCCTTTTTCTTGTTTGTTTTTTTTAAGGATGAAATTTACTAAGTACAGCTAGGAGAAAAAACTTTCGAAAAAACAAGAACCTTATGTGACAGTGCAGAGTGGGAGAGGGAAACAGAGAGAAAAAGGGAGAAGAAATAAAACGCAACTTTCCAAAACCTTCCACCCTGCCAAATTGCATTAGCCTAATCTGTATCTCACACCGTGAAACCTTTGCTGAGTGCTGCACAGCCAATCCAGCCAGCTCCTGACAGGAATTAATTGAACCCAAATTTTCTACCTATGTAGTCTGTACCCTAACTAGTAAAGAGCAGGTAGATTGACACCTTCTTTCTCTTGCAGAAACACAAAAACCAGAGCAATCACAATTACACAAAGTGCCTGCGACCTGAGATTTATTGAAGGATAAAGCTCACTCACAGAACATGACACCTAGGTCCCTGTCAGCCTTAGCTGGAAAACAAGCATGGAGCTGAGGCAGCACACTGGGTTGGTCCTAGATACCTGGAAAATTAGAGCTGTAATTACAACTGTAACCATGAAGCTGACCTGAACGCTGCCAAAGGAGCGCTAGTCCCTCCAGGGTTACCCTGCAACTTAATGGAGTCTTTGGAGCAAGGCTTTTCAACTTTACATGTCTGATGTCATCTCAACGTCTTTAGGTCTCTATTGCTGGGAAGTGATTTATGGCTTAAGAGAAACTGGTAGCCATGTATATACATGGTATATATTTTCTGCTAATCCCTGAATTTTGTAATCTCTGAATTTCTTTAAAGAATTAGTAGGAGAGAATAACATAAACCACCTTGTCTTGTAAAGACAAGGCAAAGAGATTCCATGATGTTTTTGTCACATCTTCTGTGGAAGCTAAAGGTAGACTTCCTAAAAAGAGTATGACTAAGGTAGACCTGCTTCCCTCATGTCAGCAACAGTTCTGAGACATGTTTAGCATCATGCCAAGAGTGGTGTTTCATCATTTAACTCCCCTCCAACAATTTTATTTTTTTTGCTAGAATCTGTAGATCTGTTTATTTCTTCTCCTTATTTCACCTCTAAAGAGCGTGGATGAAGTTAAATCTGCAGAAAAGGGCGAATCTTAGCTCTATAATGAAATAAATACATTTCTATTAGGGGATGCATGAGTAGGGTGCTTAATAGTATTTTATAACACTGTAAATGAATATTTTACAGCCATATAGTGAACTAAATGAACAAAGGAAAGATCATTATTTCTGGGCAGAGGAAAGACAGACAACTAGAAAAGGGATCCTGAAAGCTTATTCCTTGTGAGGAAAGCTCTTAAAAAAAATTCTTAATAGACACATATACTTTATTTCTTGAGCTCATAGGTAACCTAAGAGTTAACATGAACTCAAAAGGAATTTATTTAGACTATGAAGTTTCAGCATATGTTTATAACACCGTTCAATAGCAAGAACTACCATCCATTGAACAAATAACACTCATTCCCTTCTTTAAATGAAACATCAAAACATATCAGCATGTCACTGAGAACTACCCTTCACCATGATCAACCTACTGGTTTGGAAGACTTTACTAATGGACTACACTGGGAAACCTGTTTTGCTAGATGTCATAGACAATTTTCAATGTGAAGCAGGTGTTTGGAAGAATATTTCAAAAAAGTATGTAAAAATAAAGAGTGTAAATTCTTCCAAAGTGATTCTGACTTTTCAAAAGAACCGCCACCTTTTATTTTGTCTATCTTTTCTATTCTCTGAGTTGGAAAGTTGTCCGAAAAACTTTTATGTTCATGTCCTACTTGTAAGAAGTGAAGTGTTGCAAGCAGTTTAACATAGATATCAACTCTACTGCTAAAGCAAACATCGTGACCATTGATTACAGGCACAGTCACGGTTCAGAAAACACTGCCTTAATGAATATGCTTGAGTGGGTGCTCCCATGAGGCAGTCCCAAATGCCTCATTTGGAATCTTCACATTGCAAAAAGATGTGGCATTTCACACACACTCATTTCTGGAATGTGTATTATCTGGCTTCTGCGTGATGAACCTCATCATACATAATCTCATTCTCAGATGTTTAACTGTGCCTCCTTGTTCTGCAGGGTCTCTGAATCACCCCTGCATTTGAGTCACATATCTAATTTGTAGATGCAAAACACTGCAAAAAATATACATGAAATAGCTCATATCTTGAAGGTTAAAAAATAGATTTTTAACAAATGATATGTTTTTTAAAATTTAATGCTACAGAAATTGCACCAGAGACTTTAACTTCTGCAGATCTTGTGGATGATTGTAAAAAAAAATATGTGACCTGTATTCATCTTGTGATCTTATTAATTAAAGAACCCTTTCTGTGACTCAGCTGTGTACAGATAAAGACTTCCATCTGCACACTTGCCTCTCCACATTTAAATAGCACATTGTAACAACCACAATGTAAGTAGCAGTTTTGGTTCATGTAGCTCTTGGAGCCCTGTAAAAACAAAGGCTGCACAAAACCCGTCAAAATTTTAGAGTAGAACCTGGTTTCGTGTGAATTCCCCACACCCAGCACTGTGGTTTAATAGTTGACTAATCTGTAGTAGCGTAATAGTTACAGACAAGTAGGAGCTGAGTTATAGGTGGGTAAGCCAACAAATTTACAGCTGTTTCCACTCCGTGGACCACACACTCTCAAGAAAAAATGACTTGTCAACCTTTCTGTCTCTTCCTTGCAATACTGCAATAATTTGTTAGCAACCAGTGTAGTTGGAAGAGTAATTTTAAATAAAATATTACTGTAGTTTGACTGTGTTATAGGTGGGGAATGCAGATCTGCATTTGCGTACACACTAAATTCAAATGCAATAAGCTAAAATCCAAAAGCAGCTTAGTGGGTATTAGAGAATGGCCTAAGGAGGGGCTGCCAGTAAATTAAAGACAGCAGTATATCCAGGCTGTGTAAAGCTTTGTCAAACTGTGGATTTTTTCAAGTCTTTTCTTCTAGCACAGAGGCAGAAAAGGAATGGTGAAAAATACAAACAAAACCCCATTTCTTTTAAATGGGCACATTCTCAGTTCAGTCAGTATTGTATATGGTCTTGTTGAATACTTTGTGCTTTCTCAGATGAAGCACTATTTCTTTTACCATCACTCTGAATTCTGACTACATCTCTCAGATTTAGTTCACAGCTGAGGGAGTTGGCATGATTACATACTTCCATACTTCAGGAATTACGAGATATTTGTCATGAATCTCTACCTTGACAGCCAAAGTCTGTCCTTGTGCATAAAGGAACTCTGATCTTTTCCAAAGCACCCTTTGAAAACCATCTTCAACAGTCATACACAATATTGTTCTATCTAAGACACAGCAGAAAGTAATATGAACATAATAAAATGATTACATCTTCATGCTCTAGAGCAGTTCATAGGCCATATACACAACTACATAATACAGGAATTGTGTATACATAACGTGGGGTATGAAGACCTCTTTAGAAAAAGGCAAGGCTTGTAACAAAATTGCTACTTGTTAGAAATGTGAAAATATCTGATCTGACTATAATATTAACAGTATTGAAAGCATTATGTGTAAGGTTTTTGTATAAATGAAAACAAAGGTGAAAGAAAGTTTATTACTTCTTTGACAAGAATGTGGTACATCAACAAAATATAATCGGATATAAGTAGATATAATTTACAACAAAAGCTAATCCATAAATATATATGAAGAATTATCTAGAATACCATGATATTTCCCCAGTGTATTCATATCTTCATTGTTTCACACTCCAAGCATGTAGGTTTCTTAAAATCATCATATGATTATATTACCTTGTTATTAGATAGTGATTATACTACCTTGTTTATTAGTCCCAGATGCTGTGTTCCACACTGTCAGTTCTATCTGGCTCTTACCTACATTAGAGAACCACAACAATGTTTTCTGAATGGACTTTGAGTGAAGACAGTCAGATTTCCTGAGATTATGAAAATGTTTTCTTCTACATTGCTGATTATTGCAATGCCATTTTAAATGTGAAATTCTTTCCCTTCACAATGCCTAATAATCACGGTATTACAGAATGATAGGGGTTGGAAGAGACCTCAGTAGGTCATCTAGTCCAATCTCCCTGCCAGAACAGGTTCATCTAGGAACCGATAAAGGAATAAGCCATGTATAGTATTACTGAGATGAAGAGCTAGATGAACACTGAAAATTAATAAGTTTGTTCTTAATAGTTCTAGATTTGTGTGTAAATATCTACTCAGATAGATCTGGCATTACAAAACTCATTGTGAATTGAGATTAAATTGCTCATGCAGTGGTGTTATAATGATGTGGGATGTGTTTCTCACACTTCTCTAACCTCCATATCACGCTTTTAGTTTTCTGATATAAGTAAGTTTTAAATGGGAAAAGCATAGGAACAATGAGTTTCGGGGAAAAAAAATAATTAGAATGAGCAGCATCCTCTGAAAAGCAACTTAGCAGAGATATTTAGGAGTCCTCTGTTTTAGAAGTTGAGAAAGCTATATTTTTGCACTAGTTTGAATGGGATATAAGAAATTATGTGTAGCTTTTGTCATGGAACTCTTCCGTGCCCATAAAATAGAATTTTTAACATATAAAAATAAAATATTAGTTTATATGCTCGTATAGCACAGCTCAGACTGATGGATTAATGTAGTCTTAAGAAACAAAGATGGCTGTCAGAGAGATGATGGGTAGCTGAGCCTTCCCATTTATGGAGCCACATCCAACTCTGGTACAGCTATCTAAATGTTAGTTTCTCATTCTGTATATTAAGTATTGTCTATAATTTAGTTCTGACAGGTTTAGTCTTCTCTATAGCACAGCATGGCTTCATATCTTTTGCCACATGGGACAGCTGACAATTCAACGTGAAGAAAAAAAGTAAAATAATAGAAGTCATGTCATTCTGCCTTCCCACGGTCCATCTGTCCCTGCACCTGGTAGGAGTAGTAAGGAGTTTCCTTTTGCATGAACACCATGTGTTCTTTGCTGAACTAAAAATAAGCATTTCTGTAACAAAGCAAAAACGTTGCTCACTGGAGGTATCCTTTCATTAATACAAAGCTTGCTTCATGTCCAAAATTTTGCAGCCATCCTCTTTAGATTCAGCTTCCATCTTCCAATTACTAACAGCATTGATGTAATACTTATGTATTTCACATCCTACAGAAAGGCTTAGTCATTAGGTTACAGAATATTCAGAAATCTTTTCAATTTCTTCTGATGATGTTGTTTTTCTTTTCAAGGAATTATTAAAGAGCCATCAAGTGTGAAAAGCTCTAATTTACCTGAAAAGAAAAACCTAGATATGGGTTCCTCCTTCATAATATCATTAAAATTTACAGTATTAACTTGGGAACTGACATAAGGATTTCTGACCTTCAAATGCATTTCCTGATAAGTAGATTAAAAGCTGATGTCTCACTGGTGCTATAAATCTTTAATTATTCATATGTAAATCAGACGAGTTTTGGGAAATTGAGACTTTTCCCTATGTATCTGTAATCAAATCAAAGCATTGTAATTCAAGTAAACTGGAAATGCTGGCTACAGATCTAACTCATCAGGCATATGAGATATTTAAATATAACCTAATCTATCCTAGGTGAGTAATCTAACAATCAGACTTCAGGGGAAAACATGTAAACACGTGATTCTTTGTGCACTGCTTTGTGAGAAAGAAACAGACTTCGGGTTGTCTCAGTCATAAGTTTAGAGGACATTCCTAGTATAAGGGGTTACCTAAAGACCTTGCCTATAGAAAAGATGTGTGGGTGGGGATATTTTCAGGGTTTATTATTTGACTATGAGATTATTAGTGATGATACCATGTTCTTGCCCCATGAAATAGTCTCCAAAGAATTTTTTTTTTCAAAATGTAACAAATGTAACAAGAGGTTTGCTTGGTAGCATCTTCATTTCTTTTCCTTTACGATTCTTGAGTAGTGAGATTACAATGTTAATTCAATTTTTTTAAAACTTCTAATCACCCTGGATGTTTTTAGAGTACTTTTTCTTCAGATTCTAATAGCTTATGACCAAAAATTAAATATTAAAAGCAACTCTGTGTAGGTGGACGGATGGTAAAAGGATATTTCACAAATGCTTCAGAATCTCTAATGTATAAAGTATATAAATAGAAATAATGTTTTATGCTATTTCCTATTGTAGCAGATCTCATAGAATATTATTGTTTTCTAAAGCAAATTCTAGGTGGCAATATTGTTAAATAAGTAGGCAATCACCATTACTGCATTAAATAAAAAATAATAATTTAATAGCTCTATGGGCACAATTTGTAAATATGTTTATATTTCATTATTGAACCAAGGTTATTTTTTTAAACCATAATTTCATGAAATAAACATGTCCTTAACTAAAACAGACTTCTGGCTTACAAAACTATATGATGAATATTTCAGATTGTTTTTATTTATCAGTGTTTTTTGCTATTTATCGAGAAGTTGTTGGTATTCCAAAGTAAAGAAATATAAATTATTTCCCTAAAATCTGTATAAATGTAGGAAAAAGTTTCCAGTATTTCCATTTAAAAATACAAACATGAAGAGTGTTCAAACCCAATGATTCAAAGGTATTAGGCACTGTATATCAACTCTTATATTCCAGAGTGAGATAATTGTATACAGTTGTTTTGATTAAAGACTTATTAAGTGCTCCTATGTCAGTTAGTAATGGAATCTCAGATTCACATATATATAGATATATTTTGATTGAAGTGCTTTTTCTGTGTATATACACATACAATCAAACTCTTTTTTCAACATTTTCTCTATTAAAGTGAATATCCTCATTTACTTTTGAATTGCTTCTGGATCATGTTTAGCATATTTTAAAGCAATGCTCTCAGCTTCATATTTGCATGAAAAAATATCACACCTACTGACCTATTTTTACTAATCAGTTAGTATAATACTTCTTAAAATGATTGCAGATACAGTATTTGTTCTGGTGGTTCATAAATTGCTTTTGAACATGACCTTTGCATAGCGAGCTTGTTAAAGTACCGAAAAACGTACACAATATAGTGCATCCTGTATTGCCTTGTAGATACTTCATTTGCGTTAATATCACATGTCCTAAAATATTGCCATCCCTACCATGTAGGTTGTTTTTCTTTAAAACCAACAAGAATGTAAAAACAAAGCTGAAATTGAAACTGGCAGCAGATGATCATGGGTGGGAGTTCAGGTTTGCCAAAGCTTTTAACACACTGTTCTGGTGTGAGAGCACCGAGATAAAAGTTCTCTGGGGCTCCTGGCACAGGGGGCAGTCACAGTGGGGCAGGGGGCGCAGCTGTGCCCATGGGGAGGAGAGGATGTGTCAGGTGATCCAAATGGACAAATCACGGTGTTCCTTCCCATGATTCTCAGTATAAAAGGGCCCTTAAGGAGCTTCCACAAGTCTTTAGTGTCTGTTGTGCTGGGAAGGCTGTCACAGGTTCTTTGTCACTGCTTCCTGTGCTGCTGGTGTTCCTACCTCCTGCTTTTGTGTTGTAGAGGAGCAACGTTCATTCGGACAGGTTGTCTTGCTCTGCACCCCACCCCAGCTGCACTGCTTTTTTTTTGCCTTTTTTTTTTCTTTGGACTGTCATTGAGACTCTGGACTTGGGTGCTCCTGTCTGCTGCTGAATCTAGTCTGGGAGTTTTCTACTGAGGACCTGCTTGTCACCCGGAGGGTGCTGGTTTTCATATTAACATATTCTCTTGTATCTTTGAATACATTTCTATTCTTCTATGATTTCTCTATATAACTTAGCATCTTCATTGTTGTTGTCAGTATTTCTTTTTCTATGTTAAACTAGTTAAAGGGACTTTTTTCAACTTTAAAGTCTCTCTCCCTGATTGTCCTCTTATCCTACCCTGGGAGCGTGGTGGTGGGATCACAGAGAGCACCTGTCAAAGTTCAGTAGACAGCCCAGGCTTAGACTTTGATACACTCATTCTCCTGAGAGCTCCACTTCTGAACCATGATAACACTGTGAGAAATCTCAGCCCAAGGAAGAGCAGGCCAGAAGGCATTCCCAAGCTAGAAAGGCAAAATCAAGGCAAAAGTAAAATATAAAAATTCCACCAACTGAAAAAGTAATTTGGAAGGGATTTAAAAATAGGACGTTCTACTTAAGATATATTCTAAAACAAGACTGATAAAGTCTAGACTTCTTTGGAATTAAGTCATTAAAATGACCCGTAAAACTACGGGTATATTAATTTTATTTCTCAAAATATTATGAAAAGCCTAAATGTACGTTTCTTATTTACCATAAGTCATTTTGCACCCATATGACACTATGAGTGTGAACTGGCCAGACCAATGACTTTTTCAGGGTTATTTTATTGAACCCAAACCACAAGGCAATGCCACAGAATGTTGCATTAGCACTACTGATGATGTGTCTTGTTGAGGTAAGCAGTAGGATGAAAGGAGGGACATATGAATGGGATAAGAAAGTGGAAGAGTTTTTAAATATTGCTGCTAAATTTCCATGGTGAGCTTCAGAGTTAGGAAATGTGAGCTGCAGGGTTCATCTGGGGAGGGGGGGCGGGGGCAAGTTTTCAGCAATTGAGTAAATTGATACATCTTAAAATGTCATAAATTCTGGTATCTATGTTCCAGAAAGTCACCTTAGTGCTACATTATGGGGGCTTGGAGGAGTTGGGAGGGAAACTGCTGGGCCTCTGGTTGCCACAGACACAGTGACTGCAGAGCACCATCTTCGAAAATTGAAAAAGCTATAGAAGACGAGCCCTGAACCATCCAATTATGACTTCAAAATTGTCTCTGTTCCGAGAAGGCCATTTTAAATTTTTGATGCTGATACAACCTCTGGTTTTCTCTTTGTAGTTGGTGAATACTGTCCATAACCTTGTTCTGTAGCTGGGAAAAACTCAACTCCATGTTGCGTGTGGACTGAGGCTGAATTTTTGAATACTCCTGTTCATAAAAAAATTCAGGAGAAAAAAACCCCAACAAACAAAAGAAAAAAAAACAAAAAACCCCCAAACCTGGCAGTTTTTAACTGATCCTTTGCGCTACACAATCCTTGTTAATGCTTACAGGAGTGTAGCCAATTTGCGCAGCACAAAGCTGTTTGGTCCTTGCTTGGCTATTTGGGTATTTGAATACCCCTTATCTGGGGCTGGAGAGTAATTGCAGTGCCTGCACACTATTATACCTTCACACTGTTCTTTTATAGATCCATTTCAAGGGAAAACACTTATAGTCTCCTATTCCGAACCAGTTTTAGTTTGTTAGCTTCACAGCTACTGTAGTAGGTATGTGACTATGTTATGCATGAGCTGAATACTGCCTACACACACAGCATGGCATTTTGTTTTTGCTAATCTACTAGGGTGTTGTGGTTAAGGTATTTATAATCAGGATGGCAGGCATAGGACGTGTGTCAAAGGAATTTTTTTGTATCAAGTACACCTTTGTCTCAAGCACATGTCTATTCTGAAAAATAAAAGCCCTTGAGACTATATCCACTTCATTGCACATAATACGGAATACTTCAGTTTAACCTGAGTATATTTAGAAAAAAAATCTAGATAAATAGTTAAAAGGCATGTTGTCATAATACAGTTCACAAAAGGTCTTGTTTGAGAATAGAGTAAAAAGTTAATTAATTAAAGCATCCTTTCAGCTTTCTGACTGAAAGTCTCTCCTCTACTCTTGGAAGTCCAAGCAAATGTCAATAAAGTATTTTAGATGATTTGATGAGGAAGGCCTAGGCAGCAACTACAGACAAGGAAAATTTTGATTATTTGCATCATATAGCTAATAAAGCTCATATCTGAGATGTTCTAAAATGCATCTCTAGAATTCAAAAACCCTTAGAATAAACCCAAAAGCTGACTTCTATCAGCAGCTGCCTCCTGTTTCACCTCAAAGTAACAAGTAATTCAGAAGTTGAGGAGACCAAAATTTATTCTTCTCATTACAAAACACCCATTTTTTTCATATTAAAGAAAAAGGGAATGAAATGCCACTTTATTACTTCTTCTCTCTGCTACTAATATCTTTGTAGGATGCCAATAAATTTGCCTACAGTGCATTTTGCCATCAGCCACAAGTATACATTTGATGTCCTGTGAACCATTGAAGTAATTTAGGAAATACGCTGAATCACAAGTTTACAGAGGACATAGAGCATAGTTTTCAGACTGGAGAGAAAAAAAAAAAAAGAAAAAATATGTAGTTACTCTGAAACTTTACCATCAAGAAACCAGTTGAGTCTGTCTATGGGAGAGTAGGAAATAGGAACTTTCTCAGTATTCCTCTTACCCAGAGTCTCACATATTTGTGATGCATTGGGTGGCATTTCTGCTGTGAAACTCCCTCAGACAAGCTATATTGCTGCTGTAAATCTAGATCTAGCCCACAACGCTGGGAAACGTTCCTAAGCAGATGGTTTCATTCAATAAAACATCAAAGTACCATAGTAAATAATGCTGTTGAATTTTTTTTACCAGTCATTTTGCGGTGCCACATTAAACATTTCCAGAGGCAGCCAAAAGTAAAAGGGACAGGAGCATTTGGCAGAGAACAGAGTGCCACAGGGCTGTTTTGACTGGTGATGTTGAGACCAGGGATGGAAACGAGTGTCTGAGTGGCACTTTTGAGGATGTTCTTTGACTTGTAAAGAGCAGAGAGGACTGGGCAGTTAGAGGTCATCCATCTGCAAATAAGTTTGCCCCTGCTGCCCCTTTGGCTTCTGTCTTTGTCCCTGAGTTTAGGGAAGAGAGACTTAAGGTGGTGGTTGCTCACCTTGCTTGGGTGTGTCCTCATTTATTGAAGATGGTAGGTTCTAATAGTGTGCCTGCAGGCAGTAACAGGAGAAAGTTTTCTCCATAATCAGTCAGATTCTTGCAGATCAGAACAAAATGTCACCAAAGTGGAGCGAGATTGTGGAATCAGGTGGCCTTGCCCACATGTCATAGGCTTCACATACTGCGAATAGAATAGGTACAAGCACTTTGAGAAAATACTGTATGTAAGGACAAAGGCAGCAACAGAATTGTCTAGACAGCCAGGCAAATGACCTGCACACTTCAGTGTCCTGCTGCTAAAGTCAAAAGGCATCATGAAATTGTTCATTGCAATAATCCTCAGGGAAATCCTAAAGAGAAAAAGAATTTAAATCTATTTTGTAGTATCCTGCTATTGAAAGAAAATAACAGCTACTTTTACCTCCAAAAGTGCACTCTGTGAACTAAAGGTCAGTATATATCTGTATATGAGAACATCTCTTCCTCTTTATAGTCTTTGTAATGAATGACATACTACATGGATTAAACATGTAAGCAATTTAGCACTTGTAGGACTTAGAGTGCTAAAAAAACTTGAATCAGCTAATGCGAAATGTAGTATCACTCCCTTGGAATTTCCTGAAGGAGATATAAAATATAAAACAATATTCTTTTTTCCCCTCTCTCCTTTGTATAAAGGCACACAAAAAAAATTCAGTCAGTTGCCAACACAATCTAGCCCTCCAGCACCAGCATTCACAGCTCTATCTAATATTACATCCAAGAGTGTCATTTTTCTTCACTGTTGTCTCCAAAAAGTGTAATTCAAATGCATGCTGTGCCACAGCACCCCCTGCTCTGCCTGAGCAGGGTCTGAGCAGTTCCTGGTGGTGGATGTGCATTCTCTTTATGTAACAGGATCGAGCGTGGGTCAAACAACTTTTTACAGAGCAGCCTGCATGTGAGTCAAAGCAAAAGGCAAACCTAGGTCAAAAGCAGAGACAATGTGGTTGACTCTGCTACATGGCAGAGGATTCCGTAAAGCTCCACACATGGGGTGGCCTGGAAGCTGTACAGCAATATCATTTTCCTGCTTTCCCTCTCATCAGACCTCTAATGGGCTAAAGATACAGAACCCTGTTAAGTACAAGAACAACAAGAAGAAAGTGGGCAAAGGAAGGAGAAGCATAACAGTGAATTTAAAAATAAGTATATGCATTCTGGCTGGATCTCTTCAGGAAAAAAAAAAAAAAAAGGAAGATCTCTCCAGGTATAAACAGGACTTTTTTCTTCCCTAGTCATGACACATTTTAATGAGATTTGAAATGAGCACAGGAAGATGGAGCAAGATAACAAGGTTATCTCCAACTCTAAATCTTCATACTATTTATGATGGTAAATTTGCAGGCTATGCTGCTCACTTACATTTCCATAAAGCAGCATAATAAAAGCAAAAGAACAACTAGATAGTAGCAATTTTTCCTCTGTACTGTCCTTTCTGAGAAAAATACATTCAGTCCTGTGAATTCTGGTATTCTTTTTACCTCTGCAGAGTAATCTGCCTTTTATATTTTATCCCTTCTTTGTGCAAAGGTAAAGAGAATGAATGTACATCCAGACTCCTGCTCCCCTAAGTGGTGTGAGTCATTCGCACAAGCATCTGTACCCCTTAAGGGACTGTCATTGCCTTTTCCTCTTAATTCATTAATTTTACTTTTCTGTTATATTGAAGAACTGCTAATAAAGTAACTTTTCTCAACTGATATTCAATCTCCTCTATGCCCCTGCAGGCATCTCTTCCTCTTCAGGATTAAAAATACAAAGTGTTGAACTCTTCCCACAGATGTCATGACAGAGGCACGTAACTACTAGCGTTCACTCCATCTTCTTGAAATATTCTTCATTTTGCAGATTGCAAATAGGGATTAATGGCAAGCATCTGTGTCTGCTACAGTAAGAAACAAAAAAATGGAGGAAGGCATACAAAGGAGAGCATGACCTTATTCAAGACAATTTTTCTGCAACTCAGACAAAGTCATTAACAATTAGGATTTCTTGTGATCTTTTAATGTGGAGTCAAGTAAATGAACAGCAGAAGAACATGAACTCCATCTCATTTCAGGAAAACTTGCATATTGCTCCAGTTTACACTGGTGTGATTTGATATCCCTAAGCCTTTTACTTGTTTGTGAAAAAGTTGGCATTTATAGAGAGGAAGTACAAGACTAATGTAAATATCAGTTGTTTTAACAGTAAACAGAGCTTGATATCAGTAATGGATGACATGTATTTCAGGAGCTCCCTGAGCAATTTCAGAAGTATAATGTTAGATAGTATTACTATTACTCAAAAAATTACAAAGGCAATTGTAAGATTAATTGGAAAGTTGAGTTCTCTTATCCCTGCTGAATGGAAAATATTCCATTTGCCTCACAAATCTTTGATCAGATTCTCAGATCGTGTACTATTTCTGTGTTTGCAGAACCTAGTAAGACAACATAAAAGGAAGTAAAAGTTCATATTTTAAGTAGCTTCTCTGGTATTTCTGGTTCTTAGGAAACAAAAGGGGTACTAACTGTTGAGAATCATGGAATTTCAAACAGGGATAGCTAAGATTTTCTCATATATTGCCTCAATTAATCTGGATATAAGAGTAGCACAGTGTACAGTGATTTTTTTAAAAATCTTTTAAAGGTTTAAATAACTAAAGGTTCAGAAACTATCCATACAAATCCATGAATCATTGTAGCACAACTTTAAAATACTGATTGCTTTGAAATAATTATTATCACTAAAAGTCTATGAGTTACTTACTGAATGTTACAGATATGAAAAAAATGTAAACTGTGCTAATGGGATGTATCTGATTAATGAAAGTTAGATGAGTGTAAAGTAGTAGCTCTGAGGCTGTTAAGTGGCTGTGCATGCCAATGAAATACAAGGTCTGACACCCTTTTAAATCACAGGTGTTAATAAAAGAGAGTGAGACTTAGGGATATTTGTGCAGCACATTAACATTGAGTCTTGGTGATCTCATTCTGAATCCTTTTTCCTCCATCGTGTAGCAAGTGTGCACAGGGGTGTCCTAAACTCAAACTGGACTGAGAAAATTGCCTAATGTGTTCTGAACATCAGTACCAGTATTCCCTCTGGGCCTTTTCATGTAATATTGCCCTGAAATGATGTCCCAGTTGGAACCTCCAAGACTGAAACAAAATGCCAGTCTTTCTGCTTTTCAAAAATGAATAGCCAAGAGTGTATCAGCCTTGCCCACATTTTGAGGTCTATGCTCCTCTGAAGTGGCCTTATGTTGAGAATATATGCACAGTCATATGGTCAGAGTGAGGATCTGCAGGTCAGTTCTCCAGGATGAACACTTTCATCCAGCTACTTTCACCTTCTTCGAAGGAGCAGATACTGTCTCCACTTAGTATCAGAACTAAAGTTATTGTATCTACATGGTACAGCAGAAGACAGGCCCATTAGCAGCCCATGTCCGCATCCACCCATGACACATTTAGTGTCTGTTTTTCTCAGCTAAAGATGCTACATCACTGATCAAGTAACTCAGTGGGCAGCATTTATTGTTTGCGGGCATTTTAGAGGATATCAAGAGCTTCTCCAACATCAGATACACTTTGTAATTATTGTAGGACATATATGCAGAACACCAAGTGCGCTGCGTATCAAGTTGATGATAGTCTTTTAAGGTAAGTAGAATTGGATATGTTGCTTCCCTGGAAGCAGGCATCTCATATTATTTCATGACCTCATCACCAAGCACTTGGGTATCTTCTAATGGCTAGTTCAGATGGTGAGTGAAGGACATTTATGCAGTTGTTGCAGTTTTTGGCAATTCTTCATTAGTACCCAGAGGAAACAGATATGACGAAGATCATAGCATGATCCCTGATAGAACCAAGAATAGAAAGATAAATGAAACTGGTTAGCAACAATCATCTGCTATCACACACTGAAACTCATGCTAAGGAACTAGACAAGGGGCTAAAATTTGGTATTTTGTGTAGGTTTTTATTTTGCTATTAAAGCTACAATGATTAACAATTACTGCACAGCAATATGCAAATAGCTATTAGAAGGGCAGCACAAACAAGTCTTCTGACAGAGCTTGTAACCTATTCCCCTGCAATTTTTTTCCCCCCTTCATAGAGTGTTGGAAAACACTGTGCACTGGTTTGTATTGTCTTTTGTGTCAAACAGATGATTTAGATTTATTTTATTCTGCTTATAAATATTCGGGTTCCCCTGATTTCTTTAATAGTGGTACATTAAGAATTGTTTTAATTGTGTTTTTCTAACTATGGCTAATCAATAACACTGCACTTAAACTATTTTGTGAGTGTTGTATGTTGGTACCCCTTTGTTTACAATACAGCTTCAACTATTTGCCAGTCAAAATTAATACGGTAATGTTTAGTAACTGATATGCTTCTTCCTTTTAAATGATATTTGGGAAGAAAACATAAGCTGAGAACACACTTCTATCCCTGATAGAAGGAAATATCCTTAAGTATTTTGGGCCTTATTCAGTTAAGTTAGATATTTATTACCAGTCTTGTTGTGACATATCCCCAGTGAAGGATGAGCAGGTCAAATGTCAGCAGTATTCGAGTCATGGTAGTGCATCCATGCTACGTCCCATATTAGAGCTCCATTCTGTTTGAGCTGTAGAAAACGTATGTGTTAGTATCTCTCTCATGAAGTGCTTTCAGACCACCACTGGAGGAAAAAGGGATTTATTGTTATTCTTCTGGGGAAAAGAAGCAGTAGAAGCTGAAGGCTAAAGTTCATAATTGGCCTCAAATCATATTTATGCTGAGAGAGAATCAGCCCGAGATCCTTCCCTTATTACTAACAGAGCTGGCTCCCAACTACAAGCATTAGCAGCAGGAGAGATTAAGTTAATTGTCATTCATTGATGTGGCTGTTTTGCTTTTGGGATCTCAGAGGTGGACACTAACACCAGACCCGCCCAGAGCTGGGTGATTTGGACTGGCCGAGATCTCTCAGGTCCTCAGGTCTTTGGGGTGGCTGAGAAGTGTAAGTAGAGTCAGGAGACAGACAAGTCAGGTCTATGGAAATCTTGTCTTACACAGGCTGCTACTGGTTGATGTCAGCTCCTTTACTGGATTTTTCACTGAGGTACAACATACAATTCCCAGTAAGTTATGAAACAGGAACTTTTTTTCTCCACTTCTCCTAACTTTCTGAGTTCAATATGTACATCTGTTCTCATGTAATGCTTATACTCTATAACTCAGACTTGAGTCTTAACAAAACCACCATCACACAGCTTGCAAAAAAGAGGAGTTTAGCTAAGTAGACAGACAGACAACATATTGAGTCTTAAATTTTGTAAAAGTAGACCACAAATTATATCAGCCCAGGTATGCTGGAACCACTATTGCAAACTAAGGTTACAGCCAGATTTTCCTTTTTTTTCAGTCAGGAAGAATGACTAGTAAACTCTCTGTAATGCCTTTACAGTGCACTACAGCCACTGGAAATTTACCCTTGGAAAAGGAGCTGTCAAGTAAATGCCTTCCTATTCACATCATGTGGTACCTACATATCCTGAGCTGATCCATGCCTTGTGATTGAGCAGACAGGTCTCTTCCCTGCAATCAATGTCCATTAAGACTGTTTTTGTGGTACTGACAATCTGATAGGACCAAAATAAAATTTCCTAGACTCTCTGGTAATGAAAAATCATTTACACAAAAGGAAGAAGGATTTCAGACTCCTGTTTATTACCTTTAAAATTGTTAAAAGGTTTTTCTCCAGTAAGTAAATAGTCTTTCTTTTTATTTTTGATTTCATTGGGCACCCTTTGATTGATTACGACCTGCTCTACCACAGCGGACTAGATTGCATCACATCAGCTACTTCTGAGGAAAAGAAAAAAAGCCTACTCACTGGAGTGTGGGAGAGAGTCAAAGTGAAATCAGGGTAAAGTGTCATTCACTTGATTGAACCAAGTGCTAAAGGAAGATTGTCAGTCTCGAATATCCTCTTCTATAACCTCTGGCCTTTCTAATTTATCATCTTGAGAAAGAGAACAGGAAATGTGTGCATCTTCTGCATAACAAATATTCACAGACATACGCACTAGTAAGTGGTGGTATCTGCACAGAAAGGCAACAGGTATTTCTTCTCTCTTGCTCCTGCTTTGGCCAGGACACAGGTGTGAAGATTTTTGATGCTCTGTTGTACAAACCTGGCTAGTAAGTGTTACACAGTCAGATCATTCCATGATGTAGCAGTTTCTTAATAACCTCACTGCATCAGGTTTTGAACAAAACATCACCCATTTTTTTATAATCATCACCTTCTTTACATTTGTAACTCTCTGCTCTAGTTTTCCATTTTCACTTTTTCATCTTTTAATCTTTTATTTTTTGCTTTTAATTTTTTTTACTCTGAGGCCCACTTCAACATGGAAGAGTTAACTGAATTTACATCATCATATCTCACAGCATTTACTTTCCAAATTATTTATAATTATTGAGTAAAAGAAGCAGATTTGCTGCTCCTAAGAAAGGGAAAGAACCATTGTTCCTGAAAAATATAATGAACTTCACAGTGAGAAAAAAATACCAACAAAAGAAACTAAACAAAAAAACTCCACCCTCCAAAAAACCCCCAAAACTCAAAAGGCCTGCTTCTAATACATGTCTGGAGTTCTTTAAATATGAAATCAATGTAGTTTCCCTCCAAACTGTAGTATCAGTGCTGGATGTGATGGAAATAATTTTTGTTTTCCTTTGTACTCAGACAGATAATTTGAAATAATTGTGATATGAAAATGCAGAAGTACGTTGCTTGCAATCTGTGGAGAAACAAAACTGGAGCAAATTTTTAAGGACAGAGGAAGCCTTCAGAGGTTTTTTCATCTTCTGTGTAAATCGGACATGAACCTGTGGGCTTGGTGGAAGCTGTAGTGGAGGCAAAAATCACACTGGGTTCCCATGGCCAGCATGCTGCAGGTTTACAAACGTAAGGTATGAGCTGAGAGTATACAGGCAGTGTGAATTCTAGCAAGTACTCTGGCTCAGAAGGCTAAACCAGAAATAGTGGAAAGCACAATCAGTTTGTTTTTCAAGAAATATCCAGTCCCTGTAAATTGATTCATGGGATGAAGCTGCCAGCAGCCGGTGCATGAATTCATTCAGGAAGTCAGAAACACGCTGAGAATGTGTGAAACAAGAAAGTTTCAGCAGCTGTGGAGAAATGTGTCCTGAGCTACAAAAAACCTTACTAATTTGTTTCAGGAAAAAAAATAAATGCTGAGAGTGATGCTGAATAGGGAAAGCCATGTTTTCATAGCTGAGATGGATATGCTATTTCACTTTGTGGTCAGTGCAGCTGATGTTAGGCAGAGCAGGCTGTGATTTAGAATAAGAGCCTGCAGTTTTCGAAGAAGGTTTCTGAACACTCCAGAGATCATTTACATCCATACTCTCTCTGTCTTCACAAGCCTTTGAGGCTCGAAAATCTTGGTCCTTGCAGATAAAAAAAAAAAACAAAACAGATGGCAAATAAAAATCTCATTAAACTACTGTGGGAAATACAGTAAATAAAGTTTAACAAGGGAAGAAAAAAATCTTTCTGTTAAAAAATCAAAAGCAATGAAATAGTCAAAATGGAGGAAATAAAGTATTTTTTTACTATTTTAGCAATTCCATGTGCCATATTGCCTTCCATTTTATTTCAAAAATAACATGGAAATACACAGTGTCTTTTACATCATCAGTATAAGTCACTGTTACACCACTTATCATTTTCCCTAAAAGACAGGAAATGTTAGCTGATTATCTCAAAAAATTTTTCACGTTAAATCCCATAATAAGTAACTCTAAATTTGAAGTCTGTATTAAAGTGTCTTTTGTACACTTCTCACTGAGGAAAAAATGAATACTCCTATGGCTTTAAAACAAATGTCTTTGAGGTATATATGACTACAATTCAAAGAATATGTCAAAATTTGTGAAATGTCACGTGTGTAAATTTTTATATAACTAAATATCTAATTAATACCGGCCTTTAAAAAAAATTAATCTTTTTCATGGAAAATTTCAGGGAACACTGTTTTTAGAAGCAAATTAGAGGTGGAAAGGATATAATTTCTTATACAGTATAAAGAAGGAGGACTTTTGTTTATCATCATCGTTAAGTCCTTCTTTTGGAGCAACAGCTTCTCAAGAAAGTGGGAGAGATGAAGAAATGTGAATAGGTAAAGTTTTCCTGTTTTGAAAACTGGATTCTTGGTCAAATAGTTGAGGCACAAGAAGCCCTTGAAACTCAAACAATATTCTGTTCTCCCCATATTATCAACAATTGCATAGAGAATCATAGAATCATAGAATAGTTTGAGCTGGAAGAGACCCTGAAGATCATCGAGTCCACCCTTTGTCCCAGCCCTATCAACCTACAAAACTACGTCCCCCAATGCAACATCTACCACTGGCCATGGGGGTTTTCACCTAAATGCTGAGAGTTTTAATCTGGTAATTTACCATATTGATATAATAAAACCTGTTGGATGTCTGTAGTGCATGGTTCTTAGGTAAG
Organism: Apaloderma vittatum; assembly: GCF_000703405.1. Taxonomy (NCBI): domain Eukaryota; kingdom Metazoa; phylum Chordata; class Aves; order Trogoniformes; family Trogonidae; genus Apaloderma; species Apaloderma vittatum. The sequence continues at coordinate 19,147 of NW_009736702.1, read as the reverse complement.
TGCAGTTAGCATAATCCCATTCTTAAAGAGAAAAGTCTGCAGGGCCTCAGAGCAGTTTTGGAAACTTGCTTCAGATCTTGCAGAGCTACTGCTTGCCTGTGGTGCCAGGATAGCATGGACTGTGGGCTAGCCAAGATCCACGACACAAAGTGACAATTTCTCTTTAGGTGTTTAGAAGCCAGGCTCTTTTTCAAGCTCTTCCCTTTTGAACCATCATCAGTTCAGCGCCTTGTTTCTAAATAAGCATCCACTAGCTTATATGTTCAGATACTCCATCGCAGATGGTCCAGAGACCAATCTGTAATCTACCGAAAGAAAGCTGAGCTGATTTAATAATGGCCACTATGAAATATCAGTAAAACCCACACTGAGTGGATTAGGGAATGGCCAACTGACAGCCCTCGAAAGCATCTGTCAGTGAGGAAATTGTAACAGAAGAAGGATTTTATTTTTTTTCTAGTAGGTACACACAGACTTTTCTATACAATTCTGTCTTCTTTGGCTGGGATGGAAGCCCAGCCCAGCCATGGTGTTCAGGCCATCAGCAGTTTCAAGTCAGCCAGGAGCTTAAGCCGAGAGAGTCAAAAGCCAGGAAAGCTGACCCAAGCTGTGTCACAGGTGTATCCCATCCCATAAATGTCAGCCTCATTACAAAGGGAAATGTTTGTTATAGTTGGGGTTTCCTTTTCTTCCTCTCCCCTCAAGGGCTGCCATTCCTGGAGGGCCTTGCTTACCATTCTGCTCCCAAGGACTGTTCTATTATTCATTGTGACTGCTGGGCTGAATATAACTTCCTATACTGCATATTGGCATGGGTATTAGTTTTGCTTTTTTGTTTAATCCTTTTGTGTTTCAACCCATGTGTCTTCTCGCCTTTTCCTGATCTCCCTTCCCTGCTGTGGAGGGATCATCGGGTGATAGAGTAACTGCTATAGCTTAGCCCCAGATATGGTCTAAATGTAGATTAATTCCTACCAATTTTTTTTTAAGAATATCACTTCTGGTAATATTTGTGAATGTCTGAAAACTGAAACCTGCACCTGAAGAAGGTCGAAGGTAGAACTGAAGTGTTAAGTCCCAAATTATGATGCAAAACCCTAATCTTGCTAGGGCTAAAGAAAATCTGACCTTGGAGATTTCCAAGTGACAAAAGCTCTATTCTTTTCAAAAATGGCCCCTTTCTAACTACCCTGTTATCTGTGTTCTACTTCACGCTACTCAAGGTCTAGAAATCAGCACAGCTAAGACACAGCCATTGCTCACAAAGTGTAGGCACTTCTACCCACCCTATGCCAAACTTATTAAAAACTGTTTAATGCTGTATGCCACAGTTGCTCAACACCAAAAGTTTAAAAAAATGAACTTTAATGATTCGGTATGATAAGTATCTGAGAGATTTGTCTGATACAAGTCTATCTCAATGATTACTTGTAACATGACTAGTTTAGAGGTTCACTTTCAGTAAGGTGACATATTAGCATGATATGCTGTTTATTTTTTATAGCTATGTAATTCTGTTTCACTTGTTGCTTTTACCTTTTAAACTGCAGAAATTAAGATGCTTACTTATGGTAGAGAGTTTAAAAGGCCCCAAAACCTACTGTGAAGAAATCAGAGACAAGAAATGTATATAACTTGCTAGAGTTCATTAGCAGTGATGCCATAGGCCTAATATCACAGAGTTATCTGTGCCAGAAAGATCCTTCTAGTGTTCATTTTCAAGTAAAGCACAATGTTTATCAAGCATTTCACAAATACTTCCCTTATAGCTGTTCCACTCCATCAAGGAATATCTATATATCCTATCAAAACAGTTGAATACATTTTATATTGTGTATACGTTAAGTTTTTACTGGATGGGAGAATGTCTGTCTTCAGATTCTATATAATTTCATTTGCACATTTTGCATTAAGTCAAGAGATAAACAGAGGGGCTCACGAAATCAGCATCAGTCATCAAAACCTTAACAGAGCATCAGGGGCTCCCTGCTCTTCTCCAGGGAATTGGCTGCCTGAAGTAGCAGAACTTTGCAGCAAGAAGCAGTGGAAGGTATGTAAAGGACTATTGAAATCCTTAATATTTCCTGTCTGAGCCCTCTGTTTATGTAAGTCTACACTTTCACAGACAGTGAAGCAAGCGTAACAGATTGCTACTGCCAAAAGAAAGAGGTTTCGCTCCCAGCATGTCTTGTCCTCTGCCTTGTCCTGCCTCTAGAGCACTTTGAAATCCTTCACTCTCTCGGTTTACTACACTGAGAGGGCAGAAAACTACCTAGATTTTGCACAGCGTTGTATGTCCTCTTTTTTAATGAGTTACAGGGACATGGAAATTGAGTACATTGTTAGAGCTGGCACAAAATAAACTGTGGGACCATGTGACCAGGAGTAGGGAAGGGGTACAGGCAAAGGGAGAAGGAGCTTGTCTTTCTGGAAAGGGTGTGATGTGCCAGCTCAAAAGATTTTCAGGCATGTAAAGACTGGGATCAGAGCTGAAGCCCCAGCAGCAAATGGACTTTTTATAGGTACTGTGTCATGAAATCTCAGTGGATGTTTTTTCCTAGTCTAGAGCACACAAAAAAAAGAGCACAGAGTACTTAAACTGCCTCCTTCATCGCATTTCAGAAAAATCACAGCCTAAGAGTTAATTTATAACTCTGTAAACATAATTGTGATTTAATCAGTTAAGATTGAACTATATGGGTAACATCACTGAATGCGTGCACTCTTGTTACTTCAAAATCAAGTAGATATCTCAGAAATACTAAAGAGAAACAGGAATAGTGTGCACATGCCTAATGACCATGAAGTAGTATGATGCTGTAGTATCATGATTCTAACAGTGTAAGGATGTTACATGGGACTGTAAGCAGAGAAAATGCTTTTCCTTAGATCAGCTGCTATTGCTGAAATAATACAATCCCTTTCTAAGGTGTCACCTAGAATACCTTGAAAGGGGAACAGCAGGTATCCACCAGCAATATTTGTGTTCAGCTGGAGAGAATAAACTCATTTATTTCCCATGTCACAAAGGCAAGTCAGAAATATTTCGTAATTCACTGTGTTAAAAGCAGCGCAGAGAGCAATACATTTAGCAAGTTCTTACCATGGCCAGGATCTTGCAAATAGGTCGCAGTTTAACACCACTAATGTAATCTCTGTCTGTGCCTGAGGCTGGACTCTGATATTGATTTTATGTTTTGTTCAAACTTGATGCTTACTAGTAGGTAACTGAAAGCCTGAGATGGGACAGAGTTGAAAGGCTCTTGGCATGTTGTACTAGTTTCTTCAGGATTCAGTGAAGAAATCTACTTTCTAATCAGATTTATTCTGATTTGAAATGGCAAAGTTTGTCACGTATTGCCAGAAAGAACATGGATTACTTTCAAAAATTTTGACAAATATTTTTCGAGAATTTTTATCTTGGAGTAAATTCAAGAGGAGATGAGAGCAATAAAATTGGTATTTACTTTGTACCTGGTTCAATATGTGATGAGAATTTCATAGTCCAACTACACTTATGAGCAATTGGTGCTTAGTTTGGGTGACTGCTTAGTGTTATTTATGCAAAAGAACTCTGGTGCATGTGATTTTGCCATTCTTGCTGGCAAAGAATAGAAAAAAATCTAATCCCCTATACTGCATTTGTCATTTATAGTGGTGGGATTAATCTGACCATATGTCAGATCTTGCAATTTTTCTTCAAATCCTAGTCCTCTTTTGGCCCTGTTTTTGGGAATAGGATGTCTGTTGCCATTAGTGATACTGAACTACAGATGATTCTGTGGTTATTTCTAACTCGAGTGTTTCAGTGATGCATTTGGACACATGGTGTCTCAACTTCTATGACAGACAAGCTAAGGATAAAGATGCGAGGCGCGCAGCTTCAGAGTGGGGAGTTCCAAAGGTCTGAAATATTCTCTGTGATGCTGTCAATGTTAAGGCCTGTACTTTAGTCACATAGGCTGTGAATATGGCTCCCTAGGCTATGCCTCAGGAAAGTACAGACAAGTCCCAATCTAGGAATAGTGCATATTTGTCAGATTAAAATATTTCTCTCAAGCTTTTTATGTTATTGTTTCACAACAGCATCTAAGAAAAAGATCACAGTTCACAGAAGACGATACCTAAATGCAGATATGATGTGTGCGATGTCTAAACTCCAGTTACAGTGATGACCTCCTCAGCACATCACTAGAGGAAAAAAAACAACAAACCAGCATTTACTCAGGGAGCACTGAGCTGTTCTCTTGACTGTCTTGCTTAGGTCTCTGTCTCTTACCAAGGGAGTATGGACACTTACAGACAGACAACTAACTCACGGGATTTAATCCTCCCCCTTCCGATGTAACCTCATGAAACAGAGAGGAAACAAATGTAAAGAAATGTCCGTGGTACAAAACTACTGCAACCCAATTGGATGGCTTTGAGTCGAGCTGCTATCTACAGCAATAAAACTGCAGACCTCTCCTTTGCCCAGCCAGCACGTGTCCTGCATATAGCCCTGACCTGGAGAGACTGACTCGGAGCTGAGGAAGCAGTTTCGTTTTCCTTCCTATACTCCGTTGAGAGGGCCAAACCCAGCCCAACTGTGAAAGTGTCTTTACGAGTCAGACAGGACCAGGAATTTTTTTTGCTCATTTGGTCATTGTTATCTAAAAAAAAAAGAAGAAACAATGAACCACATGCAGCCCTGGCATGAGTAAGTACAGTCTGCACAAAATTAAGTACTAGCCTTCTCCTTGCAATTCAGTATGCATCCATTCATCAGTAGGCTTTGTCTTGTAGCCAGTTTTGCTTAGTTAAGTGGCTTCTTTTTCGAATCAGCGCTATTAGAAAATATAAAGCCATTTACTGAAGTCCCAGTGATATACATATACTCTTGGTATAACACAGCCACTAAACCTACAACCTTATTAAAAATTGTAATAGAAAAGGAAAAAACAAAAAAATTTGCTTAGAAATCTTCTTTTATTTTATTTTTTTTGGTAATCATACACTCCTGATAATTTATTGGTCAGATTTTACTTTTAATGCTTTTCCAGTATTTGAAATTGGAAAGAATGTAGACCTATAAAATGTAATAAATTTGAGCATTATTTCATGTCTATATAAAGAGAAATACCTTTCTTCTGTGTATGTATATATTTATAGTTTTCTGTGAATTTCCTAAAAGAAGCCGCATTAGCTCAGTAATATCTCTCCTCCTATAAAACCTGGATATTAACAGTCTCTGGGAATATTAGACTAATTAGAATAGATCAAAATAATATAAAAAAGGAAATGCTTGTTCTCCGACATCACAGATTTCATATAATACATCCATTTTCTCTTCAGAAACTACGGTTTTTAGTCAATTCATTTTTCTGCTCGAATCTGAATCTAAAACCTAACCCAAAAAGGTTTGACAGTAATCACTGTTGCCAGTTTCAGAGTTGGATTCTGCAATTTTGTCCTTGATTTCCCTGAAGGAGGACTAGTACCCTTAGAACCCTTAGATGTGTGTGTG
>NW_009736702.1:0-13629 GCF_000703405.1 Apaloderma vittatum | reverse complement strand
TATATATATATATATATACACATATATATATTTATGGTTGGTTAAATATATAACTTCTTAAGTTACAAGCAAGTGTTAGAAACAAGACTAGAATTTTCTTGTATTGCCCTTCATTATTTAATCCCTTCTGATTTGCCTTTTTCTATATTTACAGAACTTTTACATATGCATTGCTGAACATCTCTGCCTCTCTTAAACACCTGAGTTCAATGTTGTTGTTAAGAATGTATGCTCGGGTACCATTTGTAATTTGACATACTAAGTTGACATGCACACTCTACCCTAGTGACCAGCAAAACCATCAAAGATCTAAGACTTGATTCTCCCTCAGTCAAGGAAAGAGACTGCACCCACCCATCAAACTGTTGACTTACAGCACAATTCCTTGGGTAGGTTCGGTATTAGCAGTCATCAAACTTGTTCTGTCAAACCAGTGATTGTGGCAGACAGGCTGTTCACAGGTACACAGTGAAGGTGAAAGGTTGGCAGCAAAATTCTTAGCTACAGTAACAAAAACTGTGAGAAGACAGCTTTTTTTTTTTGCACCATTCCATAGAAGAAATGAAAGCTAAGTTTCCCTGGGAAAATATAAAGAATGCATCTCAAATCTGTATTTGTAGATTGATATGTCAGAAACGTTTACTAGACTGTTTTTTGAGTGTAATCTATTGTTAGTTTCCAGTCTCCTTTAAATACAACAATGTTAAATTTATGTTTTGGACAAGTAACATCACTTAAAAAAAATAAAATTAAAAAGCAAACAGTAAGTTAAATTCTCTCTTTTTATTTGCATCTCTCTATCCAGATGTGGTTCAAGAGTGAGTTCAGGAAAGAAGCCACAGTGTTTCAGAAATTATAATGGTCTATGGGCTGAACTTCAGCTTCCTGGTCCTTCAGACAGAGCCCATGGAGATGTTTTAAAGATCTAGATTCAGAGGGAAGGTTAAGAACAGCGGTCTGGAGTTAGCTAGTAGTAAACACTGAGGATAGGGGAGGATACAAGAAATCTCATGTCTTATTGTTTTTCTTCAGTAGCTACGTGGCTGAAGGATGCACTAACTCTGCCTAGAAGCATTTCTAGAAGAAGAATCAATTACTTTTACACATCTAGTTTGATCCTATGAGCTTCATGCCCTGCATGTATACTCACAACAGTAATATGGTGCCATTGATTGCACATATATAAATGCATAAACACAAATACACAGCTATATCTCTGTTAAGTACAAGTTCTTAAATTAAGCTGAAGTCTCCTGTAAAGTACAGTGCACCTTGCGATTCCCTGGCTTTCAACCATGTCTTTTCTTTAGATTACACACCAAAAGATTTTGATTTTTTTTAAATGTTTATGACAACGTAAGCTGGAAAAAAAATCAGACTTCTACTAATCTGGAAGCCCACAGTTGCATATGGTGGCCATTAGCAGTGCTTTTCTTTGTTGTCACAGATGTCAGCTGTCCCTTTGTGGAACATAGATTAGGTCCCAGTAGTTTGTTCATTCTTCACATATATCTACTGCACCGAGGTCCTATGTATTTCATGACTAAGTAGTGATTAAATGCAGTCCCTGAAATGAGAAGATTAGAAATGCTTATTTCATTAATTTTTTAATAAGGTGATGTTTTGATAATGGTTGTGCTGCAAGGCATTGCAGACATACATAATGAATGCCAAATATTAGATGATTCAATACATAAAAAAAAATCCATATAATTTAAACTCTATTGATAAATGAGTTATGTTGAGAACAAATCCATGGACAGTAATCATCTTTCACCTACTCGTCTGTCCATGTTTCTGTGATTGCCCTTGATTTCACTGCACAGAACATTTCTCATTCATGAAGGAATACAGTCCTATTAAAAATTAACTTAGAAGCATATTTAAAATTTAAACATGTTCATGAATTAGGGCTGCAATGATACAAAACTTAGCAAAAGGTTTTGCTAAGATATAAAAACCAGTTGAATGTGAAGATCTCTCCTTTTACCTGTTCAGCTGAAAATATTTCCGGCGGCACTGTCAGCAGACCAGCAGATCTCTTGAACCGAACTAATTAATGCTCTGCTGTTGCTCCTGCTGTGTTTGTCATGAACCATCTGCGCAACAAAGAATGACTTTTTGTCACTTTCTCCACAAGACTTCAGGATTAGCTGGTATTCTAAAAGTGATTTCTTTGGTATTAGTACAAATTGATAAGGGGGGGAACCACCTTTGGTTCCCTCTCCCAGTGGGCTTTTATCTTTTCTCCACCAGAAACCAGAATGCTGAACGGGAGCCAGGACAATGTCAAATTAACCTGAAAAACTTCCAGTTCTTTGTCATCCTGTGAAGAGATGATTTTCAAGTTTGTAAGAATGGCCCACAACAACAGGAGAGGTTGGTTGTGCCAAGTTATTTCATTTATGATTAGCTTGAAAAGAGCTGCTGAGACAAAACCAAGCTTTGTTTTTGTCTTTATATTACCTGACATATAGGACTTCACATAATGTGACTTAGAGTGCTGAGCAGAATGAAAAAGATACAGATTTTTACTGGCTGAATCTAATGCCAAAATTTTAAACTATGAGATACATAAATTTAACTGAGATATATATAAAACATAATACCTTCAGTTGACTGTGTGATATATGAATTTTATGATTACAAATGCAGCATAACACAATAGAGTGAGATGCAAGAGCTTACATCCTGGTGATGATTATACAGATTAAATGGTTTCTTGCAAGGAAAAAAACTTAAGAGTTCATGCCATTCTAAACTGGAGATTTAGGGCTAGATTTTGTCATTCTGCATATATTAAGAACTACAGTAACTCTGAGATGTCTTCCATGGGTCTCCATGTGACCCCTTCACTAAACATGTTCAAAAGCATTCAGGCAAAATGTTTCTAAGAAATCTTCATGATAATCGCATAAATGCAGATGCTGTGAGATTTCTGTTGCTTTCCATGGCAGGCTAGGATAGAGCAAGAACGACCTCTTCTTTTTTTTTAATGTAATTCTGATTGTTACCCTTTCCAAAAATTGTTAGGTTAAAGATTTGAGGAGGGTGGAAAAGTGAGACCAAAACTGGCAGTCTTATATTGGAATATTCAAATTAGTGCTATCTGAAAGAGCAAATAATATCTCAAACATGAGAAATTAGAATAAAAATTCCTATTTTAGCTTCTTACAAGAATATTGGGAAAGAGACACATCCTGCCACTGCGTAGCATATTCTAGTGATTAGAGCAGGATGGTCCCTGGTTTGATCAAGTTTTTTCTCTAAAAACGTATAACTGTTTCTAATGAAGGGTGGAACACACATTGCTATGGCACATATTGGCTTAATTTAACCGTAACATATTTTAAATGCTGTTCTAAATATTACCAAATGATAAATACCATAAACTGAGAGGGCTTTTCTCCCCAATGTCTTCCTCCAACTGACTTTTTAAATTTTTTTTTCCTTCTCTAAGCTAGAGAGTGTCTGTCCTGACCATAATGATCTCAGGTGACACCATGCCAAATCCTTTCCCATTGTATCTGAGGTGACATGACAGTGCATTACACAGTGAAATAAAAGTTACCACTATTGTGACCTGATGAAACCTATAAAGAATATTCAGGCTTTTATATTACAGATATTTTTTTGACTTTTAGTTTTCTTCCAGATAAAAGTAGAATACTTTGATCCAGTATTTTCATTTGGTGCTAGCCAGAGAGTAATAGGATGACAAAGTACTCTCTCGATTTTTCTATAACCCCAAGAGACAAAGATAAAAAAACCCATACATTGTGGGTGTTTTGTACAAGACTTCTATAACAGGATTTAAATGCACTGTAAAATAGAAGCATTTATACTTCAAATTTCTGCATAAATTGATCGTAACTAGGAAAAGAAGTAACTTTGTTTTAAACCATAAAGTTATAGCTGTGTATTTTAATCTGATGTGGACCTTTTTCAAAACCAGCTCATATCAGTTGAAGGCTGAGCCCTTCAAACATTATCCACCTCAGTGAGCCTACAGGCTTTAATGGGGTTGTTTGAATAAGGTGACCATTTCAAGGTGAACCATAGTTAAAGCACTGGGCCGCAGATATATGCAATAAAGCGCAGGCACACAAACAGTAGAAAAGCTATAGAATAATTTCGTCTCCCTAATACATATGATTATAAAAACTTTTTGTATTACCTGAAAATTTCAACCTTGTTTATTAATACAGCTGAATCAGAAAATATATGCAGAGACTTTTTTTCTGACCTCATTCACACTGACTTCACAACGATGTAATTTCAAACACTTTAATTGTATTACTTCTGTTTTTCCTCATTGTGGATGGTCAGATCTAAAATCTTATTATCCCTCAAAATAAATTGCTCATTATTTTAACAGCTTCCTGCAGTCAGAGCTTCTCGGCTCTTCTCAGCATGTATCACATTTCTATTTCTTAAGTTAGAAATGTAAAGCTGTTGGGAGTCTAGCTGATTTAACATCCAGATTTGCTTAGAGGAAATAAAGACAATTTTATGTTTTGCTTTCCACTGGTGATACGTGGTCTTTTAGCTTGTTCAACTATATTTAGAAAGACTTATCAGGCACCATTACTGAGAAGAGAAACACAGACTAAGGCTAAGACTCGAACAAGGTAAAAGAATTTTTTAAAAACCAGCAAGCTGCTTTGCTGAACCAGAGCCATTGGGCTGCTGAGAGTTGCTCTGGAGCAGGTGGGCGCCTGTTGTCCTCAACGCAGGCTTGGATCTCACTACACAGGCTTGGATTTTAAAGACCTGAGTGGGCAGTCTAATCCCTGAAAACAGCTATGTGCGTACTTAATTTCAGAACAAGCAGTCCCTCTGAATTACTGCATGTTTGGAAAGATGCTGAAAATTTAAATTGTTTTAGAAGGTTGAAGGCTGCATGATAAATCACTGAAGAAATTTAGTGGTTTATCCCCTAATTATGCAATTTCAGCAGTATCTTATTTCAGGTATGAAAACTTAATTATAAATTAAAAAATTAGATATGAAAAGGGAGGCCAGGATATTTGAGGAAAGATGTAAAATTTGAAAAGCGCTATTCGTTATTAGTTCTCTTGGAAACTTGAAAATAAAAAGCAAATACATATTCATATCACTTGAAAACATAAATTAAGCTTTTGCCATTATTTTGGTAAAACAGCAATTTAACTCTAAATTTGGCCTTTTTTACACCAAAATCCTAAGAAAGATAAGGCTGCATTTTTTGAGCATTTGACCTGTAAATTGCCTACATCTTAATAATACAGATTCTCTGAAAAAAAAAATCTGAGTAGTTTTTAATTTCTTAATAATTTCCATGTGAAAATTTCTTCCAGAAGAATGCCTTCACCTTAGCCAAATCATTTCTACATTAAACGAGAGTGAACGATACCCTTTCTACAATGAGTTCTACCTCCCTCCCCCTCATTTCAGGCAAAGTCTCCACAGAGGCTCAACTAGATTTTTAGTCTACTGTCTTCAGGGGCTAAATTAGGAGCCTTGTCATCCTAAACTCTCTCTAAGCCATTAAGAAGTTCCATAGGGTAACCCAGGCGTTACATGATTACAGAAGGAATCCTAAAGAATGAAATTCTTAATGCAGATACCTACAGCAAGGTAGGATTAATCCAGGCCAGACAACCTACAAGAGGATCTATTATTAAATAATCGTGCTAGAATATATCCATAAATTCCAGCTACCACCAAAATGTTACATAAAAGTCTTTCAGAAATAAATGAACTTTTAAGAGAATGGATAATAACATCTTCAGGACTGCGTATTTGAAGCAAGAGAAAAATACGTAATGGAAATCTGCGTGTTCTCTGCCATAGCAATTCGGTGTTGGTCTGAGCAGCTGTAGAATGGATCTAAATGATGTATGAAATGTATGTGTTGAAAATACATGCTGAAGTGAAATAGCTACTCTACCTACAGCTCTTGAAATACATACAATCTTCTCTTTTTAGTTCCACCTGCAGGATCTCCTCTAGAGGAATTGGTACACACTATGGAAGAGAATCTAATAAGCCTAGCAAGGAAAAAAGATTATGATGTCTTAACTGGTTTGAAAAGATGTTAAGTGCTTCTGCTGAGCACTTAATAGCTTAGATATAGTATCCAACTGATGTATTTTTGTCAGCCAAAGGTAGGATGAGGAAGTACATCAGTGTTTAATTGCATTTTGATCTCCTTTTTCCGAGAGCAGGTTAAGTGCAATATTGCTTGTGCAAGCTGTAGCCACACTATGGCAATTTGGCATGTTGATACACTGCTGCTGTAGCAGATAATATGACTGTACATGTCTGTAACACGTAAAGCCATAATAAGGGCTATTAGGAAGCAATCTCATGTACCAGAGTCAGAATCAACCCCACTGCCTAGCTGTTTGCTCTCTGGTTTCTACTTGGTCTCTGCACCTCTCTCTTTCTCTCTCCCTCTCTCCCTCCCTCTCTCTCGCTCTCGCTCTCTCTCTCTCTCTCTCTCTCTCGACCTGTTCCCTTACAGACTTCTTGAAAAGGGTTCTAGGGATTCCACAGCATGAGATTTGGCTCCCTCGATAGTGCACAGCAGCTATCACAATTTCTTCTACATACAGCAGAATATCTTAAACTTAAGCAGAAACTTAAACTTAGAGGAGGGTACTAGAATAAAGTGGGAAACTGGTGGCTTTCCCAGACTTGTCTATCTGCTCCTCTACCAATTGGATGTGAAGTACTTGATACTAGGATTGAGTAGAAAGCCATTCTGAAGCCAAAATGAACCAGGCAGGTAGTCCCAGGAGCGTGATGTTGAACAAAGATAGGTTTTGCCAGCCAAACCAAGTAAAGCAAATAAATGAACTCAAACTGACAGCCCTCATGACAGTAACTTCTAAGTTTTGAGAGTTAATCATGCTACATTTTGACAGATCACTGATGAAATCTTTCAGATTTGGCTTGTCAGTCATTTATTAGGGGACATCTAATGAATAGCATGTAAAGTAGACTTGATAAGTATAGTGCTTGCTGACAGTTCAATTTAAAAGTGAAGGATGTAGAAAATTCACTCCAGAGCAAGTGTCAGTTTTTCCATAGGAAAAGTTTATTCGGTGTTCACAGTCTGCACAGGTCTGGGAGGGGTTTTCCTGTCTGTGCGACTGATAAGGCAATGGGGGTACTGGAACTGTTAGTGAGTCTCTTCTTGAGTCAAGCACTGAAGAGAGAGACAGGCAAATATTACTTGAATTATGACAGTCTCATATTAATTTCCTTACTTAGAAAAGTAAAGGGTAAACCCTGAGGCATTTTTATTTGAAGCTGCCTTTCTTGTAATTTTTTTATTTTATTTTATTTTATTTACAGATAAGATTAGTGAGAGGAACTATTATTCACATTAATTTAAGGTATCTTTTTCTTTTCCCCAAAATAATACAGCACGTAAATCAGAAAACTTGAGCTTAACATTTACAATATAAAATCTGTTTTTATAAAATGTTTCTTATTGACTTTGGAAACAAAGTCTGACAAAAATCCTTTCTGAATGTTCAAAACCTTAAGGAAAAAGATTAAAGTAGATCCAAGGAACACTCATTTGTTTTTTTTTTATTGGAAGGTATATCTCTGCATACGTAAAAACATAACATGGCTAAAACAGCACAGTAAGAGAAAATACAGTGCAAATAGAAAAATTTACATGAGAAATGGCCCAAACACAGATTTATTTATTTTTTTAAACTCTATATTCTGAAGGAATATAGTTTTTGTGAAGGAATTACAGGTTTTCACTTGCAGTCTTCTAATTTTATGACCTATGCTGGATAAAGAAAATGGAAACTCAAATATATTTTACAAGTATATCAGTCAAACAGGATTTAACTGGATTAAATATCGCACTCAGGGATGGTTGTGACTAAGATTAGATTGAGTGTTCACTAATAAGCAAGCTAACACTAAGAAACTTTCATCTCTCTTCACATGATCTTTTCCATACCTTTTCATCCTTTACCTTTTACTTGATAGTCTTATTAGGGTTAGGAATTCAGATTTATTGTTGTCCTTCATCATGGCATAAGAGCAGGTTGATGACAGAGGACAGGAAGCGGATTAAGAGCACTGTAGAAAAAAAGGGGCAAATGAAAAATATAGAAGGCATTTCAGCACAGCTTGAATTTTCTTGAAATGCATCAGACCATGAGGAGATATTTACAGAGAAGATCAGCAGAAAAGCATGAAGCCTTTCCACTTTTTTTTTTTCTTAATCTACACCTTGAGCTTTATAACTACTAGATTACATAGTGTACAGAGGCTTCCTAAGAGGAAGAGTTTCATGGTTTTCAGAGAGTGGTAGGAAGTTGTAAAGAATATTAGTCTCTTGCAAAGCATGAATCTTTGAAAGGTATCTGTTCCGTATCAGGAAATATAGAAAAGAGAGAAACTTCCAAAGCTTGTGTGGGTTTGAAACTCTTGTTTCAAATGTGGATATTCAATGACATTTGAATCTACTGTTTCAAATGTCATGCTGGAAGGTTGGATACAAGCAAATTCTAACAGGGATTCTAGTGGTTATTAGAAACTGAATAAAACCTAAATTTTAATCATGATTAGGAAAAAAAAAAGTCTGTTAGATGAGTCAATATTAAGTAAAATAAATACTGGCCACAGTAAGGCTTTCCATGAAAAACAGACAAGAGAGAGTTCAAGTGACCTCCATCTGAGGGTTGTACACATCCGTGTCTTCTGCAGAAATGCCACCCATGCCTACTGTCAAAAAGTAAACAGGTGAGGTCCTGTAAAAATCAGTTATTTCTTTCGAGTTAATCTGTGAAAAATATTGCTCAGAAGTATAAGACAAATAAATTCTCCAACAGCAGTATCTATATATGTCTCCTACATACATTAGAAGTTCATAGAAGTAAATGCTTCTACTCTTTGCAAACCTATAGATAAACAGAATATTTTTGAAAATGAGCAGTTAAGAGGGATATGCACTCAAGGGAAATAAAAAACCTAAACCTTTAAAAATTCTTTTTAAAAAGGAATACACTTAAAAGTGTATAAAGAAGAGTTTATATGAACTCAGTTTTGAAAACTTCAGTATTGTTCAATGACAGCAAATACTAAAATAATGTCTACCTGGTGGATTTTTTCTTATTAAAAATTAACAGCGGTTCTTTATAAACTTTGAGCATTTGTTTTTATAAACTGTATAAGGCAAATTATGCAAACCCACAGGTTTACGAGATCTAAATTTAGTAGCTGTGGCTTTTGGGAGCTTACGCTGATATGTAATAGAATGAATGGGCTGAACTCAGTGTCAATAATATTGGTTTGGTTGAATGCTGCACTTGGTGACATGAGTGCTCTCTTGTAGACTTTTATTCACAGGATAAATTTCAAACATGTCCAGAAAGGAAGGCATCTCTAGAGCTATTGATCTCAGAAATGGTTGGAACTATACAGAAAACCAAAAAGCAGCTGTATACTTTCCTCCGAAATGAGCAAAAAAGTCCAGTTAAAATTACCATGCCCACAGAAAAATAAAAATAAAATTGAATGGACGTTAGCAGCCAATGTTGTAAGGATCCATGCCGTAATTTTTAAATCCACCAACTTCACTGCCTGAGGCTGTTGTCAAAGCACAATTTCATTTGCAAAAACAAATACTTTAGACAGTTAGATAGCTAGATCTGTAACATCTGTGTCAATCTGATGACTAAAACAAAAAGGATATGGCACTTAATCAGACTTACCAAGGGTAAAACATACTTCCCTACTTTGTTACTTTAAAAGGACTACAGAATCTCTCAAATTTTTTACAGCAAACATTTCTCATCCTGAATTTTACCATTCTGAGGGACAAACTCTTTGTCACATCCTGCCTTCTGCAAATGGTTTTTGTACTAGAAAGAAGAATCAGACTAACATTTTTGATTGCTGATGCACTTTTGAAAAGCTAATCAGATGAAGTAGTTGGCAAGGAGGTGGCTGCACCCCACATCTTCTGAATCAACAGTGGGTCTGGGCCTTTTAGACAGCTCAGACTGGTGGGACTGTTAAACTCTTCACTGATCCTGAGACACTTGTTCATTCTTAGACGCTTGGCTACTGTGACTTGATCACAAAATGAGGAATAGAGATGAATGCCAGATTTGGGATCAGGGGGTTTATTTTGCTTTTGCCCCACTTCAGACAGGTAGGAACCATGAGACCCACAATAAGACGAAGAGATCTCCCTCCTGACCTGTCTTTGCAGGGCTCTGGCCCTGACAGCACTGCAGTCTCCTGTGCTGAGACTGCACAACACCACAGCTTGGTCTTCTGAAGACTGAAATGGTTTAGATCAGCTTAAGTTCAGTTCTGTCCAGGGGTGACACACCACATGTCACACAGGTTGAGACTGAGCATAAAAAAAGATCTGTGGTGCCTGTCATCCTAGCTTTTAGGATACCTTGCAATCCTAGAATTGCTAGTGTGGTTATGTATAGCAAAGGAGCGTGAGGGACACACATGTAATCTACCACAAACGTAGGAAATACTACTCAGAGGGTTGAAACTATTACTCCTGGCTACTTTATGCACATTTTTTTTTCTAATTATTAATGGCAAATAGTCATTGACACAAGAAATTTGTGCAGAGTAAAATTCTTGAAAAATAAACATTCCGTTCCTTAGCTTCATTGTGGTAAAGATTTTAATCATGAAAATCACCACTGTATGGGCTATAAACAGTAAATCCAGTTAACAGGAGCATAGAACAGGTCAGAACACTGAATAAAT
This sequence comes from Apaloderma vittatum, assembly GCF_000703405.1. Taxonomy (NCBI): domain Eukaryota; kingdom Metazoa; phylum Chordata; class Aves; order Trogoniformes; family Trogonidae; genus Apaloderma; species Apaloderma vittatum. The sequence goes on along the minus strand of NW_009736702.1, from coordinate 2,871 downwards.
GTTTTCTGTTTATACTTACCTCCAAATTCAAACCTAGCAGTAACTTCAAGTTCATCATCTTATAATGGCTATCATAGAAAAAAGGCCAGACTAATACCATATTTCAAATTGTTGAAACGCATATTAAGATACAGATGTAGTGGACTGACAGACTAAATTATTCTTTTGTTACTCTCAGCCTGCACTCTCAGAGTTCTCAATAATGATGATTATTTGCTATTTTTTAAGACATTTTCGCAACAGTTTAAAATGCATATACGCATATGGCACTGAAAGACTCCCCTTTCAGTCTTCATATTCTGCAAATCCTCTTTGGTCCTCTGTTCTAGTCTGTCTCTACTCACACTATGGTCACACCAACTCTCTCAGATATCCAGACAATTTAAGGAAAGCCATACCAGAGTGTGTACTTCTTTTACTCGGATTTGTAATCCAGAATTTTTTAAAATAATTAAACATACCAGTACCTAATTCCCCATTCAGCAGCTTCAGTCACTTGCAGCCAACAGATTTGTTTGTGGATTAAGTGAAGCCATTCAAATAAACATGGCTTTAGAGTTTGAATGACTTTATGTGGACACTGCCAAGCAGCTAAACATGTTTATTTCTGGTTTATGTATTTTTATTTTCAACAACGAAGTTCAGCTACTTTTATAGCATGCTGGGTGTTACTCATATGTGGTTACCCACGGTGATGTACATTGCTCTACTATCTCTGCTGGGTGTTACTCATATGTGGTTACCCACGGTGACGTACATTGCTCTACTATCTCTCCATAAAGCTGTCTATGAGGGTTTTGTAACAAAACCAAAAAAAAGGTCCAGAGATAAATGATTTAGACTGTACAGCTCATGGAAGCTGGTCAGCATTTGCCTGCAGAAAGATTAAAAGAAATGCATCTTGCTCCGAGTAACAAGTGAGAAGGGAAAGAATCTATCTCTGAGAAGTAAAATGTTATCTAAACTATGGATCAGCCTGAGACAAGAGCTTGAATAGAGGTTTCAAGATGCAGCTTAGGACGAATTTGATAGATTTCACACCGTTGGATGAACAATTTATTTTCTGCAAGCCAAAACCATGTTTGTAAGCTGTACTGCCTGGTGACTGATGATGCCAAGGGCAAACAATGAGCAGAGAAGAGAAGAGATGTAAAGAAGCCCTGCTGGCATAATGAGGAGAAACAGTCCTTCATCATCCTATCAGGGCTATTGCTCTGGGAGTTATAAATCACTGTCATCTGCCTCACAGCCTGGAATAAGCACAGCACAATAAATTCATTAAAATAAAGCATTCAGAATGTTTCATGTATTTTTACGCAGTAACAGGTTTGTTTTCCTGACAGCTTTGCAGAAATGCCTATTTTCTTGGAATGTATCCGTGTAGATACAAACTGAGATGTGCTCACGATACACGCTAATATCTAAGCAACAACAAATGAGAAGCACACTTTATTTGATAGTGTGAATCAGTTTCAATACCATTTTGCACTAAACAGTGCTTTTTCATTGTCTTTATGCCAGACTCAGAAGACAGGAGCTCTCTACTGGGTCTCAATTCCTTTTGAATAATTTGAAACAAATGAAGATTAGTTTATGATTTGCAGCAGTTTTAAGCTATCAAACTAGGTTTAATAAGAAAGTTAGTGACTCCAATTGTGCATTTTGCCATCAGGATATTATTAGAAACAAAACTGTAGAAAGGGCTATGGACCTTCAAATTTTGGTATTAGGAAGGAATTACTCTTTGATAGAATTCATATCGCACCATTACTTTTTATATATATTATTCCAGGACAGATGAATGGTGTTAAACGTGACAGCAAACCAATGCCCTTTTCCCAATACTCCCGACTAAAAAGCTATACACCCACACTAAAAAGACCTAGATAATGTGATTACGCATATGACAGATTAGAGAGCAACATAACAATTAATTGTAATCCAAAGTCTCTAAGGACATATTATACTATTTCTCTTAGAACCATATTAATAATTGTTTTTTTCAACCTTGCACACAAAAAATTAATATGGAAATATTAAATTATAAATTTATGAAACTATGAAATAAGAAATTGGTTCTTGTCCCCAGTTGGCCACTAATAAATCTGTTTAAGAAAAAGTTTAAGGCTGGGCTGGCCACTAAACTCTGATGGATGCTCTTTGTGACCCCTGTCTCCACTCTCTCAGGGAAAGAAAACAGGGAAACCAGGGAGAGAGACTTGTAGGCTCAAAAATTTGAAGCCTTTGAATGAAAAATAAAATAATGCTAACAATAACAATGAAGATATTAAACTATATGCAGATATTATACAAGTATATAAATATATTCAAAGATAAAAGAGAATGTTAATATGGAAACCCCCATCCTCCATATGATAACTAGGTCCCTGGTGGAAAAGTCCCAGACTAGACTCAGCAGCAAATGGGAGCATGTGAGCCCAGAGTCCTGATGACAGTCCAAAAGAAATACAAAAGGAACCGTTGAAGCTGATGTGCTATTCCCACCTAAGGATGCAGGGAAAGACAACCTGTTCTAACGAGTGGCACTCCCCTGCAGAGTGAAAACAGGAGGCAAAAACACCAGCAGCACTGGGAGAATTGACAAACAGCACTAAAAGACCCTCAGGTATTATGGGCCAGATCTTGTAGTCTAACACGTCCAAAATTTCTAAGCATTTCATTACTGTGTGTAATTTACAGATTCGAACTTCTGTTATTATCAACAAAACACTTCACTAGATGTAAATGTTTCGAGGACTAAAGAAAACTGAGTCGAACTTTAGAGGCAGAACACAATTATTTCTCATAATTTACTTCTTGCATATAGAATCCCAATCTATAGCTGTGTATTGGGTTGGCTCAGCCGGATTT
>NW_009736701.1:32319-73770 GCF_000703405.1 Apaloderma vittatum | reverse complement strand
GATGGCGGGGCCAGTTTTGGGCAGTGAGGGCACTACCGTCTGTTTCTCAGAAACGTGCTGCTGTGGGACGCTTAGTTGTTGTGCCTGTAGCAGTGTTTTTTTTCACGTCTGCCTTTCTGTAGCTCCTAGTTTTGCTTGGCCTCCAGGGATGCTCTGCGCACAGGGAGCTTATGGCAAGGTTTTAGAGGGGCATGAATTATGGATCAAAGTATGTGAGCTTGCTCTTTGGTTCATCATCACTGCAGCAAGAAATGCTCTGTGATAATACTGTTCTGTTGTGGTACGACATTTAAATTTTGTTGTTGTTCTAGTTGATCCCTCTGTTTGTGATCATCGGATCTGGAGGCATTGGCGCAGGCCTGTATCTCATGCGCTTGGCCGTGTTCAACCCTGATGTCTGGTAAGTGCAGAGTAATTCACGGTGCCCGGTCCTCTTGCTGCATGTGCTAAAGGAACCTTCACTGCCTCAGTCTTTATGTTTCGGAAGGCATTAATATCTGGTTCCAGTAAAACTATAAGTAAGTGGAGATTTCTTTGATTTGGAGATTTACTAGTTTACTGTGTGATGTTTAGAGACTTCTGACAAAGCGCTGCGTCCTTTCCTGTGGAAACCTACTTGAGTGGGTGACTCTCCATGGCCTGATAACCACAATACACATACAAATTTTATTTATTTTGAAGGTAGTGTGATTTTTCTTAATGTGTTTTCATAGCTTGTGTTTCTCTCAATAGCTGGGACAAGAAAAATAATCCAGAACCATGGAACAAAATGGCTCCCAGTGACCAGTACAAGGTAAAATGAAAAATACAGATTTTTAGGAAACGTAACAAAGGTCTAGCCTAGTGCTTTAGGATGGTTGAGCATATTGGAAGGTAGTTGAATGAGTGATGTATTTTGTCAGTTATGCAGCATTTGTTCATCTCTAGAACTCCAGGTGGAGCTGAATTTGAAATTTAAAACTTTATCCTAGACTTGGTTAGTAATGGGGTCAAGGGGATCTATACGGAAGCAATCATGTATATTGCACTGTAAGAAAGAGAATTATATGCAACTGAAAGAATAAACTAGCCCATAATGCTCATAAAGAAACTACAGGGAGAAAGACAAAACTTTGTAAGTTCTGAACTAAAGTTTCCTAAGCTCTTAAAATGTTGGCCCTTGATGTTTAATGTAAATACTAATCAGTTCTACTAGAGATTGTTTGAAAACAAAACAAATGTCTGTAAGCAACTGGGTGCAGTTGAAGTGTTAAGTAACGTTCAAGTTATCTCATTGAACTAATGAGGAAGCGTGCAAAGATGTACAAAACACTTGATAGTTTACAGAAATCATGTGTTTATCATGTTTTACTAAAATATTGTGCTAGATTCCTGTTAAGAATATTTTAAGATTATTATCAAGCTTCTAAAAAAACCAAACCTACTGTGTTTTCAAAGCTAATGTCTGTTCGGTAGCATATCATTGAAATAACACAAACCCCCTGCGCTCTGAAATAAAGTATGCTGTGGCTCTGTTAAAGGTCTGGGAAGAACTTCATACTTTGTTTTCAGCTGCTTCTGGAATGTTGCTCTTTCTTAGATATCTCAAAGAGGCAAATTCAACATATTGCGCAGCATAAATTCCTGGAGAGTGCGTGCCTTGGGTAGCGTTCCGCTTCTGTGCAAACACAACCTCGGGGTTTACCATATTTGGGTGTGTGTATCATTGGGGATTTTTTTTCCAAATCTGCACTGTGGGAAATGGAAAGACACATACTCTAAATAGAGGATGATTGTTTAGTAAAAAGCTCTGATATACTGGCAGTTTTAGCTCTCGATGAAATTGTTTTTCTTTTATAAACTTCTCTTTCCCATGTCAACTTCCTTAGTCTTCCCAAAGAGCAGAGTTGAAGACCTGATCATCACTGTAGGAGCTGCACAAAAAACTGTAATTTAGATGTGTTGTAGGCTGTTTTATTTTCTCTGAGGTAGTTATAAAAAAATTAAATTTAGGCATAACTAAAAATAATCAAGCTAACAGAAATATTTCTTAATTTGTGTTTTTTAGAGAAAAAATATATCATCGCATGCTGGTTGTCAAGTGAGGCTGGAATGCCAAAATGTGATTTTTAGGCTGTAAATTCATTTTCCTCAGTGACTCTTGGGGCTCTTGAATTCCATGTAATGACATCCAACTGTATTAATGTAAAGCGAGAGTTTGAAAGGATCAGTTTTTACTTTCCTTCTTCCTTGCCATACCTTGCAGTTCTAGATGCAGCTACTTAAACCCAACTTGGCTTTTGCAGCGCTGCTCCAGGTGTTCCCTTGTGACACACTCTGTTCACATACACCATGCTCTGTGCCACTTGGCGAGCTAGGGCTTGCCTTTGGTATACGGGAGCATGTGGATTTGGGGCAAAAAGGATGAACTCAGCAGTATGGAAGAACTTCCTGTGAACAGACTGTTAATTCTGGGGATGAAAGAAGAGGTTCCGTGGGTTTTCTCTAGTCATAGACACGAGCACTGCCTCATTTTATAAGCAGAGTTTCGAATACTGTACGTAGAATTAAGATAATATTAAAAAGTTGCTGCTGTCCAAGTTTTTATTTATTATTTTCTAGTATGCAGACAGAAACTGTGATTTTGGTTGCTTGGTGTGAGTTCAAGCAATACATGTTTTTCGTAAATACACTGCAAAATGCATAATCAAGCTCCTTACTCATTTTTTTCCCTTTCCCACCCCTGTTTCCTAGTTCTACTCGGTTAATGTGGACTACAGCAAACTGAAAAAGGACCGTCCTGACTTCTGAACAACACGCTCATCTCCAGAGGCTGCACAGAAAGGTCTTCCGGAAGCCGTCCGCACAATTGTCATGCTTATTCATCCAGGAAATACTCAAACTTGCCTCGTGCTGCACTTGGTCATGTGTTTGAAAGTGTTTTGATGAGGCTTAATAAATGTTTGAAACTTGAAGTGTCTGTCCTTTAATTTTGCAAAATGAGAATATCCTCCCGTTAACTGTTTGTTGTAGGATCGGTCAAATACTAAAAAAAAGCCGATTCGCGTCTCCTCAGTGAGAAAGCAAAATTGTTTTGTTGGACTTTAAACTCAGCGTGTTGACTTTAAGAGAAATAATTGCATGTTCATGCAGTATATCAAACTGCAAGAACTTGAAAGCACATATTCGTGTATGTGGATGTAATATATATATATATATTATTGTTTTGCCTGAGTTTTTCTGCTTGCTGCTTTAAGAAGTTTTGTAGCAGACGAGTCATTGTCCAGCAGAGAGGCAACAGATGTTGCCATATGTTGCTGGAGGGAAGGAAAAAGGGAGAAAAACCAAGTTCATTGCAAGAGGTTTTGTTTCTTTTCTTGATTTTTTTTTTTAAAGTCATAAGCAGGTTGTTAATAAGAAGACCATTTAAAATAATCTTAAATAATAAATATTTAAAATTCTAGGAATGGAAGCACACAGCAGAACTGGATACAGCATTGGACAAATAGTTAGATTTTTGGGGAAAAGCAAAAATACCATTCAGATTTGGCTCTCTTATGTCTCAGTCTTGTTATGGGGAGACTTTGCAAGTCTGTAACTTAGAATAGGTGATTCTTTGCAATTTTCTGTTAATAATCTGGTATTTCCTTGGATAAAGGGATATTTATAATTCTGGACTAAGACAGCGTACGGCTATTCCAATCTTCATACATTTCAGTCCCCTTAAAGTGAACTCAGGGTGTAGATAACCGTAGCTGCTGGTATAAATAACAAGAATTGATTCATAGATACTGAGCAGCAACAACTTTTGGTGGAGAAGAAAAAATATCCTGTGGTAATTGCAGAATAAATATTTGCAAAAGTTCGTATTATATGTGGAAAAATTTTACACGTCAGCTGGATGTGGTTTATCTGGTAGCAGTTTAGGTTATCTTCCTTTTTATTATCTAGCAAAATGGATTTATTTGCAGTTTTCACTTGTTTGAGAGACTCTCCGGGAATCTGAAGAATAAAACGATTGTGGCAGAGGTGATGTTTACAGTGGTGGGCAAAGTCTGTAAGCGTCCTTGGGGCTGTGGTTGCCGTCTGAATCCAAATATGTTTAGGAAGTAGAATGTTCTGTTGCAACACTTCTTCAGTTTTGAAAGTATTTCATCTCTAAAAATGAGAAGTGTTCCTAATGCGAGTCGCTTGGCCCTAGTTTGAACTGCTTTGTAGAGGGCTGTCAGCATCCAGTATGTTTCTCTGCATTTTTGTGGTGTTACTGTTTCTGAAAGAGCATTTTCACAGCTTGGCAGTGTTCCATTAGTGTTAGAATATTCAAGCACCTTCTTTAGAGTTTATTCTTTAAAGCTGTGTTCTACCTCTTTTTTTTCTTCATGAAGTCAAAGGTGGTATTTCCTTAAGACAGCATGAAGAAACAATTGCAGTTGGAATTTTTAGGATTTTAGCTTCTAACACTTATCTTTGGCTATTAATTTTATGAAACAAGCCAAATGTCACCAGAGGAAATACATTCCAGATCTGTTTTCAAGCTCTGCTTTAGCTGTGAAGATAGTTTGGTGTGTGACTATAGAATGACCTTTAAAACGAAGCAATTGTATGTTTAATACTGACTGGGCTGTGATACTTAGAAAGAAAGGTTGAAAAAGTAGTAAAGGAATTTTGAAAAAGTACCAGAACAGAAAATTACGTCTTAAAAAAAAAAAACTTTCTCCAGGACGAGGTGGAGCACAGCAGGTCTACGGGAATTCAGAAAAGTAGATGTTTACGTACATCATTGCCACAAGACTTGTTTTTCTGTCACTTCCTAGAAAAGCTTGCTCTTCAGTCCTCTCTTCTGAAATCCAGAAGCTGATTGACTTCCTGCTTTCATGATCCATCCGCTTTCCTTAGAAGTGGCCTTGGCATCAGTATTTAGTCAGGAGACGTTCCTGTGAAGCTCAAATCATTTCATCTCCTCCTCTGATCTCTAATCTTCTTAAGAGTGTCTCTGGATACCACTCTGATGGCATGGCTCCCAAATCTGTTAATTCTGACGCCATCTGGCTTGGATGAACTTTATTTTTTTAAAAAATAAATTCAAAATATTATTACCTGTGGTTGGTAAGGCTTAACACTTTCTTAGTAAGAGTGACATTAGCCAATACAGTGCACGAAAATACCCACCCCTTCCATCCTTGAGAAGCAAATCTAACTTTAGCATCCACAGTAACATTTATCTGAAAAAGTATTCAGCATCTAAAAAAGCGTTCTGTCTAGAAAAGTATTCTACAATATCTCCCCTTTTTTAAAGTTTCATGTAAATAAATCTAAAAAGTAATTTTCAGATTTTCCAAGCTAATGTTATTCTCACAGTCGCCTGTGAGGATTTATGAGACACTTTGATTTTTTTCTATGTTTTTTCTATTTTCTTGTCAGTCACAATCAACGTTAGTTTAGGTAAGGTGAAATGAGAACTTTAGCGTGCAAGTCAAGGCGAGACCAGTGCATTCAAACTTTTGATAGTTTGCTGTCAGCCTTTACCTGACATACTAGAAGCGATACAAGACTGCCACGTGGCACTCCTGCAAGAGACAGTCAGTTCTGAAGATGATCAGAAAATAGTTTATTAACACACAGCAATGCATACATTATGAATGAGAATAGAAATTCGGCTGGTAATATTCATGACTATTGGCAATACTTTATAACAGACACCGCAAATAATGTTTCTAGGGCCGTTAATGTGAATTACTTGGGACAAAATAATGCACTCTGCCGTTTACGGTTCATCACCGTAATGTAAAGACAACTTTTTGAGTAGACCTGCACAAGGCATAAACCAATAGACAAATTTATAGAACTTTTTTTTTTTTTCCATATTGGAAGCAAACTAACTATGAACATGAAATGTTTTCTAATTTTGGTTTCCCTACTGCAGGCAAATGAAACAAACTGCTGGGAAGGTAATGAAAACGGATTACTTAAGGGTGAAAAATCTGAGTGCCATTCTTTCTCTTCCAGTGGTGCCACTGCTGGAATTTAATGGGGTGGCACTAGTGTGTCTGAACGAAGATTTTGGTCCTAGCTGTTTAAAAATAGGGTTGAATCTAATAAGATTTTTTCAGTACTGATAACATTTTTTCTTTCCTTTTTTTTTTTTTCTAGACTGAGAGCAGGAAAACTGCAGAACTCATCATCAACAGGAAGAAAATGGAATTTCATCCCAATTTCAAGCTTCGTACTCTAGTGCCACTTACATCTCATGACAGTCTGTGGGATTTTGATAGAGGGTTAAGGGGATAATTTGCTTCAGATGTTGTTCTTATCTTCGTGATGTATCAAACAGATTGAACTTCCTAGCGTTTTGGAAACTTAGGGGAGAAAAATTCATCCCTGCAACAGAGACAATGTGCTGAAGTGCCACTGAAGTGGTTTTCTGCACATGCAAGTCGTGTCTCTCCTTCTCCTTTATAAAAATTCAGGAATTAGGACAGAACAAAAAGGAGTAACACACGCGGGATGGAATAGGCAGATGGTGCTACGTTAGTTTTTACATCAGCTACAGCAAGTTCTTGGGTTTCGTGCAGGAGCTCAATTTCTAAACATGTTTGACAAATTTCTGAACGTGTCTGACATATGCAGAAGTTGTTCGCTGCGCACGCTGGGACTGCTTTACCTATTAGGATGCAGTGAGAATTAGGCTGAGGTTTAAATTATTACTCCAAATGAAAAAAAAAGTAGTAGCGAAATAACTGCAGAAGCGCGACCTGTTCTGAATCCAGACTACTAATGACAAGTTTGTGTTAGCGCAATAGTGTGAAATAAAAATAAGCAAGTTCATGATGCATTTTGAAAATAGCTTGCTTTCCTCCTACATAGCCTCATAATGGCATTCTTCAAAGATTAATTTCTAAAACATTCTAATACTGTAAAATATATATGTGAATTGTGTCTGACCTGTATGCATTTTAATTTGCTATGCTTTCTCTTAATGATTTGAGTATCACTGTTTATTTTGCTTTAAGCTCATAGTATTTTATATCTCACGTTACATTATTGCACCTGAGCAAAACTTGCCCTACACCTTCAGACAGGGAAAGGGGTTCAGAAGATCATCTGTCTTAAACCCAGTGTTATTTTTATGGATGAAAATTAAACACCTGCATCACCGAAAATGTTGTTTAGCAAATTGTTATTCAGCATCAGTGAAGGGACCCCGTCCCTTTTACTGCAATGCAGTGTAACAAAGTAAGCTGCTGAATATATCTCTCCTCAGAGTAAGCAGAGACAAAATTTTCAGGAGCTGTTTTATGCAGGTGGCACAAGATCTAAATATGAAAGAACTCTTTTTGCCTGGATGGATGGACAGGCAGTGAAAAACCACGACCCGACCCGCTCTTTATCGAGGACCCCGGCAAGTGTTTGCTTTTACCAGTCCCTGGCAGGGGGTAACAAAGTCAGGAGCTGACTAATTGCCTGGGCTACAGCTTAAAGGTGATCCAGACTGTCATGCAGGACTATGTGGTGAGCATCAAGAAAGGTGACTGAAACCTTACCGGTATCAAATCAAATCAAATCTTTCGCAGCTGGCCTGGTAGCTGAAGTAAAGATTAAGCAAGTTTTTACAAATTCTACAATTTAATAACCTGAGGTTGAGCTTATAACGAATAGAGGACAACAGACAAAATTAAAAATGGAATCCTCAAATTTAGAGTATCCTGCCAAAGAACTATTTCCACCATGGAGCACAGCATGCAGCGGTAGGTACGATTTATATTGGACATAGCGAGAGACCTCCTAATCCTGAACCCTGCGTGCTCACCCCAGCAGTCAGATGAGGCTTTAGCTGCATTCTCTGTCTCGTGGAGCTTGAACCGCGTGCTTCAGAGACAGCGGAGCTCCTCTGGATGAAGCTTAATATTCCATTATCAACCTGTGTGCCCATCAAACGCAAAATAAACAGTCCAGTAGTGTATCTGAAATTCTGCATGGGTGTGTTTTGCTGTGTTTCTCAGCCGTTGCAGAGAGCTTTTATGGGAAAGAAGAATGAGCTTTTTGAGACCCCAGAAAGAGAGATTTATTACATCCAAAGCAAGGGGAATGGAGAGACAGAAACAAGTGGCCGACTCGCTCAGGCATAGGAAAGCACAGGATATAAAATGTGCAGCGGAAGCGTAATGAATTCCTCCGTTACGAATTATTGTCACAGGGAAATGCTTTTGTACATGAATTTTGACATAGAAAATTGGATGGATTTTTTGTTTGTTTGCACGTTGCATTTATTGAAAATGAAAAAAAGCTCAGTGACAGCAGCATATAAATGTGTATAGATACGTTGCCTAAGGTCTCCATTTTTCTTGTCTTCAGCCTTTATTCTCTCATCCTTTCCTCAGCTAAATAGCCAAGGTTTCTGCTTACCAGCCTGAGAAATCCTCTTCACTCATCTATCTTCCGCTTGTCAGGCGCTTCCCTTCTGTTAGGCTGTGCTGTTTCCTGACATGCTGGAATCACTGGCTACTTTTGTGTTGAAATAACACCTTTTTGCCCACCGACAGCTCATTACAGCCGTGACACCAACTTTCCAAGTAAGCAGGAAAGTTAAGTGATCCAATTAAACTTTGTGGGATTTGCAACAGGCAGCTGCCTTGGTACAAAATTCCTAATGGAAGCCTGACCTCTGAAGTAAAGATATCATATGCTGGCCACAATAATATTTTAAAAAAGTGAATTCACTGTATAGCTAGAAGTTTATTAGCTCTTCGAAGAGTATGATTTGGCCCCTTCAACCCCCCCAAAAGTTAGTGACATATACATAAAGAATATAATAAAGCATATATATGATTTAAAAGTGTCTCTGTAAAGGACAGAAAGGTATTTGTACTCTGTATTGGTTTGTTTTCTACTGGAAGACTCCTAATACTGAGTAGAGATCTTTCTAGACTCAGAAGCGAAGTGCACGATGTCACCTGCTTCTTTCCAGTTTTGTGCAATGTTGTACAAGCACTGATATAAAACTTCTTGAAATTTGAGTTCCCCATCAGCAACAGCAGCCTTTGTACCAAGAGCCTGTTGAGTATTTTGGGGTCAGGGAGGAAGGACCATCCAAGGTGATATTTTCATGTCTACTGTAGTAAAATGGAGCTTTGAATGAGACCAATATCTCCCTTCAAGATTGGATTTTCGTTTGTGTTGGGATGGTTCACAAGAGGTGCTTTATCAATCCAAGGTGTAAGAGATGAATTTTAGAGCTACTTTGTATATTTGCCATTTTTTTTATATGCATCCAAATATTTTTAACTTTACTAAGGTCAGTTTTAACATAATTTTTTGTCTCTGCATTACATTCTGTGGAATGCGTAACATTTTGGATTTTATTCCTGTTCGTTAAGCCAAACTAACTTTGCTTTTCTAAACCAGTCCTGATTATACTAATTTTCATAGGACTAGTTAGCACATGCAGCTTCCAACAGAGAGGAAAAATTAACTATTTCTGGTGAGAGGTGTGTTGTGGCTAATGCTGTCAGTTCAGGGACCATACGGTTCGCTCGCAAGTAGGACCTGAATTTTAGGGAAAGCTATTCATAAAAATGCCATATTTTGCAACAGTATAACTTTGGGCACGTTTTTACACACTAATCTAGACACATGAGCATAGAACCTGCTCAGGCCAGCAGAGCTACGCATAAAGTCACTGCTGCCGGCGGCCAGACCAGTTTAAGAACTATTTCATTTACTGCTGTGCAGCACTGCCCTCTGCCTTGTGAATTTATGCAGTCTAGAACATACTTAATGACTTTAAAGGGCAAGACTGAAGGATTTAGGCTGTTTCTATGATAGTTTTTTGATCAGAAGAAAATAGAGCGACGGGAATTCCTTTTTTTTTTGGTGTATGTTTGCACACTACGAAATTACAAACAGAATGAAGAATGTACATTATGAATAAGAAGTGATTTTTTTGTACAGCTCTGAGTATAAAATGCTCACAGTATATGAGTATATACTCAATGTATATGCACACGGGATACATACCTTATATATAAAACACGTGCAGCCGCTACAGAGCTCTCATCTCGTGTGGCGTTTAAATGGCATATGCTCTCTTCTCCTCTGTGAGCACGTCGTGTCCTTTTTGCAGGTGAATCTGTGTGGGGATATCGGTTGCTAAAAGAGAGGCAGCCAGGTTGGGCAAGCAGCAGGCAGGATTTCTAGGGCTGAGCTTTGCGTGGCTGGGCCTGGGAGTGGGCCCCCTAAGGCTTCTCTGCACCAGCTCTCCAAGCCCTTCCAGCTGTGCTTCCAGCTGTGCATCATTACAGCAATGGAGGCTACTGCAGTCACCCGGGGGCTCCTGTGAACACCTTTCTTACCGTTCTACTACCCAGAAAGGAAAAGTCCTCTTTATCTGTTATTTTTTCCCCAGGTGTGTGAGATGCTATGGTTGTGGTTATTCTTTTACAATCCATATCGGGCAATAAATAAGTTTATTTCATAGTGTGTTTTAATAGTCTGTGTTGGTATCCCAGCATTCTTGGAGAGCAAACTTTGCTGGTGTTTATTTCGCCATTCTTGCATAAAGTTTATGATTTTCTAAGTCAAGGAGGACTTTTTTATAAATAATCCTTTAAATATAGCATTACTGTCTTGTTGAAATATCTTCCATACTGCCATGAAAGATGCTTACTTTAAAACTGATCTGTTTCACAGAAAATTTTGGTGTATAGTGATGTGTGACAAATGCCAGAGCTTCATTATGAAATCTTGGATTTGAGTTAATATTTGCTATAAACACTTAATGCAGGCATAAGCTTGGTTTAATCTATCTTTCCAAATTTTAAGAAGTTTTTACTCAATAGTAAAATGGCACCTATTTGTGTATTTAGAATTTTAAAAAATATAACAAAAATAGGCATCATCATATGCAATGCACATGTTTGAGTTATTGTTACCCTCATTTAAAATGGAAAGGGTTATACTGTGGCTAAAAATTAGAGCTAAAATCTTGGACATACTGAATGCAGTGAGAATTTACTGTTGATTTAAATAGAGCCAAGATTTCTTCTTGAGTTATTTAAAAATCATTAGTGGAAGCTTTTCCAAACTGAACTAGTGTTTGCTTAATCCTTGTGTTTTCAGTGGAGAAACATATTTATGAAACATGCATGAGATGTCTGGTTCTTGGCAGGAAGCGTCCTGGCTGTGTTTTTGCTGAAAAACATCTCAGCCTTGGCAAAATAGGAGTAACAAGCTTTAAACAGATTAATAGTTTATCTGAGTCAGTTATCATCTTGCTGTAGGACAGAGTTAAAGCCGTCAGAATCCTTTTCTTGATCTTACTCAGAAAGCATTCACTGAGAAAGCTGCTTTTAGTGCAGATGTGCTATCAGTGAAATTAATGTTTTTGAATGTTGATGTGATTTACTTTTTGTGTGTCATTCTAGTGTAAGTAGGTAGCCCTATTTTTGCTAATAAGCATATGTAGAATATATATAAAATGATATAATGATTTGTCTTGTGATAGCTTTTGAATATAATATTCTCAAGGAGTATTTTGAAATACTACTTATCATTATATGGCGATTTGGGTGGGTTTTTTATTTGTTTTGTTTTGTTGTTTTTTTGTTTTTATTCCAGGATATTTCCTGTTCAAGAAACAATAACACATGCGGTCTAGAGGGAAATGACCAGCTGTGTGTTTTTTCTTGATTTGGTAAGCATTCTCTGAATACTCCTGTTTGTGGTCCTTGAGATCAAAGAGTTAGAGGATACATCTCTTATGCTGGCTGCTAAATTCTCCTGAATTTCCTTCCTTATTATGTAGGGTGCTATCTAGTTTTAGAAATTCCACACTCCATCAGCAGCTATACATATTTATCCCTGTGTTTATTCTAATCTGGTTATTCAAAGACTCAATTTTAAACATTTACACTGTGATAGCTCCAGGATCCAGTGCATACTCTGAAAGCGGGACTGGCCGATCCCAACGAATATGTGGTCTGAATAAATAAGATAGAAAGCTCTTGAAGAAAGGGTACATGCTAATCCAGAAATACAAAAATAAAAGTAACGATTTTGTACAACAGTACATAACTGTACTTGTATTGAATGGATTGCTTCACCTTCATTTACTTTCGTTTATTGGGCCTGCCATATGGCCACACTTTTTCTTCACAGCCAGTGATACCATCTGCTTTTCTGTGCCAATGTCCTAGCCCTTGAGGTTGTTTATCCCTGAAAAAAGAGAAGATCAAACTTGTAATCCACTGCAGGAATAGTCTTCCAGACTCAATCAGATTTCTCGTTAATCTCCTTGACGAGCATGAGTGTAGCTTCCTCTGCCCGAAGAAAAGCTTAGAGTTCACCAAATCTCTGGTTCCCAGCATAGCTGGTTATAATTCTCCCTTTTGAACTTTCTGAGCTGAAAACACCAAGTTGTTCCAATTTATTTTCAACACTGGAACTGATAAACATTTATAAAATCACCTCAACCCTAAACTCAGCAGTGTGGCCACACTGGGGATAAAAAGAGTGAGAAAGATATGTTCAATGGGTTTATACACAGACCAGCGTGGTGAACGAAGGAAAAGAAAAGGTGAAGAAACCAGTAAGTATTGAATTGCTTTGTACTTGATTTTAAGAATTCTCAGAATTACCAGTCAACCAACACCTAGCAGGCAGCATAGATGTTGAACAACGTTTCTAGACCATTGGAGGAATAAAAAAGGATGCCATTTAAGAAATCGGGGCTGTGTAGAGTGCCTCCACGTGAAGGCTGGGCTCACCACAAACCCTAGGCAGTGCTAAGTCCTGCCTGATGCGTGTCATATATACCGTGCCCTGCGTATCTTCATATCTTCATAAGGTCCTGTAGGTTAATTCTGATGCAAAGTAAGGGCAGTTCTGCTCAGACTCATCCACACATGACCCCTATTTCTGTGTTCCTGATTCTGTGAAGCATAATCAAGTTTGAGGCAAGGAATTTAATTTCTTTTTGAACCCATTAACACTCAGAATGACTGTTCCTCTGAAAATACTGAAGAGAATGGAAGAAACATGGTGGAGTCAACATCCCTGGAAGTGTTCAAAAACGTGTAGACATGGTACTTTGGGACACAGTTCAGTTGGTCATGGTACTATTGGATTGGTGGTTGGGCTGGATGATCTTAAAGGTCTTTTCCAACCTTAATGATTCTATGATTCTGTCTCTGTGACTGTCTGTCAAAAAACAAAATTCAAGAGAAAGTTTTGTGCGTAGCTAGAATTCTCGTCTCTCTGTCATATCAAGTGGGATTAACTACTGGTGGTGGTATTAATGAGGAAACCTGAAGTTGAATATAGGGCCACAAAGATGATCCAGGGGCTGGAGCAGCTCTGCTACGAGGACAGGCTGCGGGAGCTGAGACTGTTTAGCCTGAAGAGGAGGGACCTCATTGCCACCTGCAGTGCCTGAAGGGACCTACAGGGAGGCTGGGGAGGGACTTTTGACAAAAGTGTCCAGAGATAGGACAAGGGGAAATGGATTTAAGTTAAAGGTGAATATGTTTAGATTGGATCTAAGGGAAACATTCTTTAGTCCGAGGGTGACAAGACTCTGGAACAGATTGCCCAGAGAGGCTGTGGCTGCCCCCTCCCTGGAGATGTTAAAGGCCAGGTTGGGTGAAGCCTTGAGCAACCTGGGCTGGTTAAGGGCATCCCTGCCCATGCAGGGGGTTGCGTTAGATGATCTCTAAGGTCCTTTCCAACCTAAGCCATTTTAGGATTTTATGAATACTTTGTAAAATAAATTTGAAATATTGACCTAGTCAAACGGAAGGTCAAATTAGAGCAAACATTTTGCTAGCAACAAATACCCGACCGTACAGGCATCATCCCATATCAAGCCTTCACGAATTTATTTTTGCAAATACGTCAAATAATACAACACAATTCTCATGCATCAGTTTTTGTATCTATACATTAGCACCATTAAGTTCACATGTTTAAGTTCACATGTTTAAGTTCACATGTTCACACTTAAGTTCACATGTTTACATAGTTCTGTGTGGCTCAGTAAAATATTACTTAGCTTAAAGTGGTAAAACTTGCTGATCTACTAAACCAGCTGCAAAGTCAGTGGAATCACTGAAAGGAGTTATTTTTGTTAGTTTCCATTCTGATATTAGGAGTAGCATTTATGAAAATGGCAAATGTATTCTATTAACTTTCAATTCAAAATGCTATTGTGACAGAAAAAAAAAATATATATATTGCTATTAACAAATACAATGTGTATACGGCGCTTGGGATAGAGAAATAGAGAAAATTTAACTGCCTAGCAAGAAAAGAAACATTTCATAGCTTTTGAACCTATTTTAACACAGAAGATATATTTTCAGGTTGTCACAATCCGAGGCATGTACTTCTGTGGTAACACATTTTACTATACTTAATATGTAAATTGAGTAAAACCAACTTGGTACTAGTGCCTAACTATAAAGACTGATGGAAAACCAAGGTGGTTTGGGAAATAATTTAATCAGTGAGAAACAAAATGAGTACAAACGGAAATATATGTCAGAACGAAACTAACCGAGGAGGAAACACTATAGTTTATATGTAAACTCCTTTGTTTAGTGACTGCTGTGGAGCTAAACTGACAGTTTTTAGCCATCCATCTGCACCAATTAGAGCATCCTGCTGCCAAAAATCTTATTAAAATACACTAGCAGTTTTGTAAGAAGACCTTTGAGGAGCTGTTAACTCATTTGTAAAAAATTTCTCTCAAGATGAAAAATGATGGAAAATTTAAGTCCAGAAGCAGTAGTTTCTGTTAGTTGGTTAATTTATTTAAATGACAAATACAGAAGAGGAGGAGGGAAGTCAACTACTTTAAAAATTAGGTGAATGACAAAAATATATGTGGAGAGCTTTATTGTCAGAAGTGACTTTTTTTCTGCTTGTGTAACCAGGAGGATTATTTAAGGATAATAAATTTATTGCATGAATAGAGAAATAACTGCAATAACAATGTGATCCAACTTAGTATATGTAAAACAGCGTGCACAGCTTCCCTGTATGACTCTCTCAAACCAAAATGTGCACCCTTATATCAATAGACAACTTATTTACTTTGACATGTTTTCATAGGATCAAACATTTTGTCTAGCTACTCTGCAGCTATTTCCAGATACAAATTTAATGTGACGATTTGACAAAAATTTAGCATGAAGCACAGTGTAGCCCATGAATCCCACCATCCACTCCATAAACCCCGGAGGCGAATCAGCAGCACCCCAAGTATTTGTAAAAGTTTGTGGTGAATTACAGGCTAGGGAACACGATTACTGAGTGTGGAAATGTTGAAATGGTGTTCAACTCACTCTTGCCCAAAATTGTCTTCTCTAACTGCCTGATGTTGTACCCGCCAGAAGACATGGATTTTAACTGCTTTATTTGTGTAACATGCTACAGCTATTTTAAAAGCTGTTGGTAATAAGATGCCTTCCTAGAAAAGTTCAGAAAACAAAGGATACAGAATTTATTCGCGTGATAACACAATGTGTGGGGTTTTTTTCTGCTTCCACATGCTTGGGCAGCCAACCATGAAAATTTACTCTGGCCACACTCTCTCCCAGGTACTTGAACATGAGCTTCACAGTCCTGTTGTTCGGTGGCACATGAAGCTGTGCTTGGATGGTTTTGTCTGGTGTCCCAGGCAAGTCAATCCTGTTCTATGCAAAGCTTTCTGCAGGAGCAAGGTTTTGCAGCTCATGGTACTTCCAGCAGGGAGCAGAGACCTGAGCAACACCAGCACAGCAGTCATGGTCTTCTTCCACAGTTGGATTTTCTGCAGCTCTGTACTCCTCCCTCTTCCACTAAGAAATCACAGCAGCCTTCCTGCTCTTCGCTTCTGAAGGCTTCCATCAGGCAGCTACAGGTTTCTTGGGTAGCATGCACCAATGGGCTGTTGGAGAGAGATATTAGGGACAAGGAAGAGATAAGCAGAAAAGAAGATGAACATTTGCTTTGGTTTTATGCTAAGAATCGTAATCATAGAACAGGTCAGGTTGGAAAAGACCCTTGGGATCATCGAGTCCAACCATTGACCCTACACTACAAGTTCACCCCTAAACCAGATCACCCAACACCACATCTAAGCGACACTTGAACACATCCAGGGATGGTGACTCAACCCCCTCCCTAGGCAGTCTGTTCCGGTGTCTGACCACTCCTTCTGTGAAGAATTTCTTCCTAATGTCCAGCCTAAACCTGCCCTGTTGCAACTTGAAACCATTCCCCCTGGTTCTGTCCCTAATTACCTGTGAGAAGAGACCAGCACCAACCTCTCTACAGTGTCCTTTCAATAACTGTAGAGCATGATGAGGTCCCCCCTAAGCCCCCTCTTCGGTAGTTCTGTGTGTTGGGGTTCACCCTGCTCCGTTCCGCGGTGCAGTAATATATGTGTATTAGGACATAGGAACATACATAGGATATGTGTATTAGAACATGGGAAGTTCCACCTCAACATGAGGAGAAACTTCTTGGCTGTGCAGGTGCCGGAGCCCTGGCCCAGGCTGCCTAGAGAGGGTGTGGAGTCTCCTGCTCTGGAGACTTTCCAACCCGCCTGGACGTGTTCCTGTGGGGCTGCCCTGGGTGACCCTGCTCTGGTAGGGGGTGGCACTGGATGAGCTCCAGAGCTCCCTTCCAACCCCAGCATCCTGTGATTCTGTGATTCTATGATTCTGTGATTCCATGATTCTACGATTCTATGATTCTATGATCTTGCTGCAGGAACACAAAAATCTCTGAACACAAAATCTCTGATTCTAGACTTCCTAGTGGACTCGAGTATTTTCTTCCCTCAATTATCATGGTAAAAGCTGCTATTTATTTATTGAGGTTTGTACACTGTGACTTTTCACTCCTGATTTGTTCTTTTTGATGTTATTTCCTTATTCTGAGCCACACTGAAAACAAGTATTTTTTTCTCCCCCAATTTTCCCTTTCCCATCACTAAAATACATTGTAACATTAGGACAAATATCGTACTTTCAGAACTAGTTCGCTAATTTTCATTTTTCTATCTAGTATATGTGTATATATTCTGGAACTTCCTGTAATACCACAATGAAAAATACTTAATCAATAGGCTATAAGAGCTCTAAAATGCTTGTAATTATCTATAAACAAGAGAAAACAAAAAAGAGCTTACCCATTTCTACAGCACCAGTACAGTAAACAGTACTACTGTGGGAATTATTTGTCATGGCTGACAGGAGACATCAAAAAGGAACAACTGAAGGAAGGATGAAGTAAAATTCCCCCATGAATTATGCTTTATTTTATGAGAAATTATAATAAATTTCTGGCAAGACACTATAATATTATTAGTTCAATTGTTTTAATTTGTTTGAGTCTAACCATTGTAGTCATTAATGTTTAACGGTTCCACCTAAATTTTTAAAGCTTTGCATGCAGTAGAATCTCACTAATCTTGTTAAAGTCAATGAGAGCAGCCTTTCTAAATCCCAAGCAACTACTTGGAAGTTATGTCAGAAACCCTCAGTTTTTTGGTAATGAGGAATATTGTGCTGAAACACATTAGGGA
The DNA here is from genome assembly GCF_000703405.1 of Apaloderma vittatum. Lineage (NCBI taxonomy): Eukaryota > Metazoa > Chordata > Aves > Trogoniformes > Trogonidae > Apaloderma > Apaloderma vittatum. The sequence goes on along the minus strand of NW_009736701.1, from coordinate 56,225 downwards.
GACAGTGGTAGCTTCATAGCAAATCTGAGCATTTTGGAAGGAAGAAAGGAAATAATTGGAACACGCAGAATAATTCCAGGGTTCTGTATAAGGAGACAGACATTCCATATGTATTGATATTAAAGCCACTTAAAAAATGGTACAATAATTTGGAAAAAAAATTAATATGCAATGCTGAATATTTTCTCAGTCATTCTACAGCTGTTCCATCTCCCTAGAAATTATTCTAATTATTTAACTACTTATTTAGTTCTTAAATAGCATGAAGCTGCTATAAGAGTAATAATAGTAGTAATAAGAGCTGAACAAACTTACTGCACAAAAGATTTCTCCTTTTTCTCTCAAATGCAGTGTTACTCTCAAAAGATTAGCATGTCAAACAAGAGGATCAGTCAGACCCTCTCTCTTTGTTAAGATTGTTGCAAGGAACTAGGGAATAGGAGGTGTGGGAAAAGGTTACAGGCAGAAGCTCTGCAGTGAGGCAAGGAGATGCAGAATTAGTTTCTGGGAAAATAACATCTTCCTTTCTCTAATACAATTCTCTGCTCACTGTTAGAAATTACTTTTTTCCATGATTCTGAAAGTACCCCATTAAAGTGTGCTTCTTCCAGGAGCCATTTGTTTGTTTCCTATACATTAGTAATAAATATTCACATCAAAATAACTCTTTAACAACCTTGCACTATTGAGTACACGAATAGACACAACAAAAGCAAGTTATTTTGTGAGTAGTAAAATTATTAATGCCTCATTGCTTACAGATTTTAATGTTCTGTAACTCTTCCAAGAAAAGTAACCCCAAGTTTTCCATTATCTCATGACATCCACCAGAAGTACGTGCTCTGCCCATTCAACGTGTGCATGAAGCTGTGGCTGTTTAGCTTCCAGCCATAGTCAATAGCTTCTGAATTTCCACCTCTCAAAGAAGCATATTTGGGTATCCCCCTTTCCAGCTGCCAATTTTCATAAAGTTTGTGGTCACCTAACGACTGTAGAAACTTAAACCATTGGCTTCTATCTTGTAAAAGTGGATCAACAGATCCACCTGTTGGTGGGGAAGGAGAGATGGGCAGATACAGAAACAAAGTCTTAATTTGTTTTGCGTCAGAAACCTTAATTTCCTTGAAGAAGCTGATTAGAAAACAAAGCGCAACCAGCTACCAGACAGATTCTATTTATTTTGGCATGGCTTAATTTCAATCAATCATGATACTACATTCTAAGCATTGTAAACATATCAAAATGTTTCTCAGCAGTGGGGAGAGGCTACTAGATTTGGATTATAAAGTAGGAATAGTATTTAGAGCCCACTGCTGTGTGAAATTGGCTTTACTGGAGGATAACTCAATGTTTCACAGAGTTCTCCGCCCCAATGAACTTTTACTTGGAACTCTTTATGTCATTTCAGGATTAGGTGCAGCATGATACTCCTCATAATCTATTAGCTATTTTCTTCTAATCTATTAGCTGTTTTCTTGGAGACCGATGAATCTAATTGGTGCCATATCTGAGGCATCAGACCAATAAACTTGGAAGTGCTATGTCAAAGAAAAAAAAGTCTGTACATGAGCAAAAAGCTGTTTATTGACATCTGGTTGCTCATTACTGCTTAGTGCTGTATTCCATGTCAAAGTAATATTGAGATAATTATTCTTTTAATTATTTTAATTCCTTTCTCAAAATATCAGTGTTTAGCCTGTGCCCAAAATACCAACAGGAACATTTCTGTTGTTTAGGAAATTTCTTTATTAATACTTTGTATAAAGGTCTCCTCTTTCAGTAAAATGTAAAAAATACCGCTTGCGCCGTCTTGCAGGATGAAGAACTGCAAAATCTCCTTCTCATGGCAGCACAGAGCTTTTAATCCTCCCAACTCCTCCATCTTTCAAGAAATACTGAAAAAACATAGGGAAAAATGTAATTTAGATCTGCAGTATTTCAGATTTATTATATGGATCCTGTGAAACTTTCTTCCTAGATACTGAATTAGGATAAAATAAACTTAGAATGATTCCGTCAGTACGTCTACTACAGTTACGCTTCCAGACAGAGCACTGGAAACTCAGTACACAGAACAAGAGGAAAATAACGTAGACTCAGGAATCTTGCCAAAATCAAAATTGTGACCGGAACCTGGAGCACAGTTCATAAGTTTCTTTGCACTGCATTCTCCAGGGAAGTAAAAGTGTATTAATGACCATTCAAAACAGAATCACTGTCCTCTTTTACACTTTTTGCCAGGTGTAGAAATATTGCCTGTGCAATTGCCTGTCAAGTCTACTTAACAGATATAAATATTATAGAAACACTTCTTTGTATAAAGCTGGTATGAAGGAACAGTGGTTTTTACCAGTTGCATTTTTGATCAAGTATTTTATCAAGTATTTTTATCAAGTATTTTTTATCAAATTGGAAAGAACTATACGAGGGATAAAAAATTACATTTTACAGGGACAACAACTCATCCTACTGCTCACACGATTACTGATAGTTAACATGAATGTAGTCGTTGTTTTGTGACACGTGACAGATAGGCTCGTATATTTTGATCTTCTAGAAGAAATAAGTCTACGCATGGTGGCAAGGAAGGTATTTCATAGAGTTCGAGAAACATGGGGCAGCTGGGAAGCAAATTAACCTGGGAAGCATATAAGTGCTAAAGGCAGGAAAACTTCATGCAAAAAAACATAAAGATGAAAGAGAGTATGCAAAGTTTTACGCAAAGCTTCTCACAGATCTTGTAAGTGTTAATTAGCGTGAAGAGATGTATTAATAGTTCTCCGTGTTCTGAGTTCTTGTCCACGTGATATTACATATTTGGGCTTTGTTAGAAAATGATGCCTGGAATCACAATGGTCGTACCAACGGTCAGGGGCAAACCTTGGGATTGCATTCAGCCTGTGTTTGGAGTATCAAAGGAACAAATACCTTTATTTTTACGGTCCTTTCACCAAACTTTAATGCCCAAGCAGTGGCTTGATGTGATATAAACTCCTTTCGCTGGCAGACTGGGTGCAACGTCTTCACTTTTTTAAAAACTCACAAAGGTCCTCCTTGCTGACTTGACAGAACCGACATATTTAAACCTTAAATTATGTCAGTGAATCAATACTAAACAGCTGTAGCATAGTCAAAAATCTTCTGTTTGTACTGTAAGCATCTCCTCTTCTGCAGGGTTATCACAGTAGGGCAAATACTGTGCGCCTTAAGGGTATACAAGGTGAGCCATAGGTCATAAGGGCCAACAAAGGCAGGACTTGGCCTTGCCTTTGACAGAAGTTGTAAATTTGACAACATTGACCTAGACACATGGTCACAGCTATTATTTAACTCAAGTACATCTCCTGAAAGCTCTGCAGGGGACCACTGGCTAAAGCTGTTCTTTTCTGGCAAAGTCTCTGAAAAAGGACAGCGCTGCAATTGCTCTTTTAAAGGTAGAGTAAGGTGCAACCGGGTTGAAATTCACACTGAAGCTTCCAGTTGTGCAGGAACAAACCCAGAGACTTCATTTTAACATTATGATTGAGTTTATTCTGCACCAGTGAATACCATTACTCTAAGCATGCTTCCAAAATCCTGTTTATAGGCAAAACCATGGGGTGTTTTCAGCTGAAAAGCTCTAAAGGAGGAAAAGGAGGTTTAGCAGTCAAATAATGAAAAACCCAAATAGATATCTTGTTTATTCTTGTTATAATTGGTCCCCTGTAGTGTTGCTAATAAAATAAATGACAGCCAGAAAGCAAGTGAAAAAACCACAACATCCACCCTTTTCTTTGCAGCTGCTTTCAGGAGGCCCTAGGCTTGGATGATGAATCGTTGCTAAGTGAGAAAAGAGTTTTCCTTTAAAACATCAAGCCTTCCTTTTAGCTTTTATCTGATATTCAGGCAGAAGCATTATGTGCAAGCTGTAAAGTGAAGAAAAATTCATGTAAAGCACTAATATGTTTGCAGATCAACAGAAAAATTGGACAAATATGTAAATACCCTACCACTTATAACATGGAGCAATTTACTTCCCTGTCATGTTCCAGGGCTGCTACTATGTGACTAGACTTATTAATTAATACAATGAATTAAATAGTGGGGATACTAGTAGAATTTCCTTCTATTTGAGAAATCTAGCACGTGCTTTTATCAAGGCTACTATATATATTTATATAAAGTGGTTAAATAAAGGCATAAATACAAATAAAACTGAATAAGGAACACATTTTTCACCTTCTAGTCCTGGAAGCAACATGAGAATGATTAGCAGTCTTGGATTACTTCTGACGTGCTAGAAATCTGGTGGTTACCTTATTCTTTTCAAAAATGTTATCAAAATAAGGCTTTGTGCAAAGGACATTTCTCTGAAAACTCGTTACGAGCTAAAAGAATTGTTTGCCAAAATGAATAGTGAGTTGCTTGGACCATATATCCAACAGACATTGACAAGTTTAATCTCTCTGATTATCCCTTCAATAAATCTTAATTTTAGAAGAAAAGTGCTGTTTCAAAGTCGTCTTTTTAGCTAGCAGAACGGTAAAGAGAATGATGGAATTCCTATTTCATAAATCACATTGCAGAACATATATCCAGCTCAAGAAGAAGGTCGTCAGTAATATTTTTCCAATCTCGTTTCAGATGGATGAGTCCTTTAATGACATCTTTGTACGGTTTACCTATCCATTCAATAATTCCTATCAATAATGATACCTCTCAGGCCAAGCCTTTTTCACTTGAACCTTTATGAAATTTTGGTTTTAGTATTCCTAAAAAAACCCCAGCACTCATAACAGCCTGATGCATACTGTAAGTCATGCCAGGAAACCTGTAGGTGGGACTATTGCTGTGCCTTAAGTACCTTTATTACTGCTCTCCTGAAATTTTCAGCCTAAGATCCAAGTCCCGAGTAACCACACTGCTAGAGCCCTACCGCCTTTATTTGCCTCATTTTGAGGGCAGCTGCCAATGTAATTTCTTAAGTTTCTCACATATCACAGTAATTGGACAAACTCTTATTTTCTTTCTGCATTAAAAACCACTGAAAACAAACAAGCAAACAAAACCCTATGAAAAATTCATGGAATAGTTTACACAAAATACAAGCCTTGCAGTACCAGGAATTTTTCAGTGTGAATAGATTCTGATTGTTTCCCCAGTCTGAGCCCTTATCTTATTTGCATCACCTATGTGGGCATGAGCAGGTAGAAATGCACGATTTCAATATCTTTGAAGAAGCTGTGTGGTGTGAAGCTCGTATGATACGGCTCCTTCAAAGGAATAAGGTGAATAAAAAACTAAGACAATCTTCATGGCACTTAAATTTACACCGTTACCAGATCTGGTTACCAAAGTGTCATCCAATGACTTGGCTCAAAATAGTGCATTTTCTTTCTTCTGTCCTCTGCAATTATTTTAATGCAAATATTCTGCTATACATTAAACTTGCTTACTGATAAATGTTTCCTTGCTATCGAGATTGCTTATATCCTCCCCTTGGTTGCTTAATATCTGACACACATTAATCTTACAAGGGATTTTATGAATACTTTGAGGGAACTGACTCTTTCAAATAAGACTGACAATATCAAAAGTAGGGTCGTAGCTGAACTTTACTTTTAGATTACTCTTATTTTTTGTCTGAAGGTGCTCGTTATGAGCTGTTCCAGTATAAAGTTTAAGGCTAGAAAAGAAAAATTCTTAGTCATTAGGAGAAATATGGAAATAAGCTTTGGCTTGCGTCCAAGTTGACAGGTTAATAAATACTAAAAGCCAAAGAGAAAAATAAGAACTCTTGACTCAGTTAATTCTAAATGATGTAGTACCTTTTACACTCTGGTTTCATAATGTGCCTTGGGAAATATTCATATGAAATATTATGTAGGGTTATTCTGTACTGTCATCTTTAGAATACGCTGGTTTATGACATGTGATGTCCATGGAAAACAATAATAGCTGTGAATCAGAGAATTATTTAAGGTCACTTCTGACAGCACACTTAATTTCAGTGTTACTATTTTTGATGTAAAATTATTTTTTGATCAGGCATATGCATTTTGTAACAAATAAATGCAGGAAGCATTTATACTTAGGTTTATTTGTAAACAAAAAAGTCGAAGCTAATCTTTTTTTTATTAGCAACAGAATATTACATTCGTCTGAGTAGCTGATGTATAACTTAAGAAATCCTTAATAATGGAAATAAAAAGAAATAAATATCCATCTTGCATGCTTAGGAGAGGAGATTGATAAATCTCAGTACAAATACATTGAACTTGCTATGAGGCTACACCTTAGAGACTGTACCTTTTAAAAGGTATATGCAACATTGCATAGTGTTCTTGAAGGGTGCAAAGCCAAAGGGAATTTTTAAGTCTTCTGATAGATTGAAAGTTCTTAAATTTCTTTTACATGAGCTTTTATGCACTTTCACATTAGGCTTCTTTAATATTTTTTCTCTATAACATTTGATTATATGCTGTTTGTTTAATCTATTTATTTGCTTCATAAACCTAAGATAATAAGGCATCTTTCTCCTTTCCTCTTTTTATCTTCTCTAATAACATTCTATTTCTCTGCAGTATGGCACATATGCATATAATTTGCAACTGGCTTTTTTTATATATATATAAACAACTCATTATTAATATAAACGAGCTGAGATTGATTCAGATATAATAGGGGCTGAAGAGTGATGGCTGATGCAAACAGGAAGGGTGATTAGCATTGTTCTTGCTGCGTGATGGATTATACTACATCATGCATTAAGAGGATGAATTGTCCTTCAGGATATCAAAGATATTAGCAAACGACACGATGGCAAATATACAGTCTTTTATCTGATGAGGACAGTACACCTCACAGAGGAGAGTAAGGCTGGAGGAGCGTCGTCAAGACTGTCAATGGGGTTTTTGGAAGCTGGAGATAAGCGTCTGCTTGGTCTATGAAACATACTGCACAAAGCAAATTTTTCACAGTGAGCTCTCTGGCTGTCTCTGAACAGTTGGGTTTTAATCATCGCCATCATCATCACCATCCCCACCTTCCTTAGATGAGTGAAGGTCCAGTCAAGTCAATCGAGGACGGATGCTGGAAAGAAGCTGTAGCTGTCTGGTGCCAGGCTCACGGATGAAGCGGCTGAGATTTTTTCAGATCGCTGACCTGCACCTCAAACCAAGCGTCTAAAAAGGCAGCATCTCCCCTGTTTGACGGTCCTGATGCTCTCGTTCTCCATCCTCCAAGCCCGATGTGACCCAGCGATAAGTGTTTCTGCAGCCGCAGCATGCAATCCCTCTCTCTTACAGTAGTACTTAGGGGAGAATTAGCTTTGGAGGCCCCTGCATCACTAACGGTTCAATTTTTCGGTAATAGCAAAACGTGCCTGTAAACAGAACAAACCACCAACACCTACCTGACCTCAGGCCAGCTGTCACGTTGTGCATCACATCCTTAACAGTCAAACTAACCTTTCAGAATAGGCTGGCTGCATCTATGCTACCTGGTGGGATTATTCCCTAGCCTAAATTAAATCCAGTACCATGTCCAGACTGGGAGGGTGCTGAATCAAAGCTGCCCCCTGGATCTCATCACTGGCAGTGTGACAGCACCAACCTGTGCTAGTCCATAATCTCTGGCCCTGTTTGGTTTGTAGATGTAGTTTTCTACTACTATTTCTGTTGTCTTAGTGTTTTCTTCATATGTAAGACTGATTATTTTTTTCTTTCTGCATTTAGCAGAATAGGCTATGTTACTACTGCAACTAATAATTATTTTTATATTAGACTGTAATGGAAATATTACGTTGGCATTATTTTAGTAAATTTCCTTTATACAAATATATCACACAGCTCAAATATGTCAAATTACATTTGTATTGATGAATAATTTGTGGGCCAATTTAATTGACAAAAAACAGCTCTAGTACAAACACAAGAAAAGAACAGAATAAACAAAAATAACAGAATAAACAAAACCTTTCACCTTTAATGACATTTCCAGTGATCTGGCAGGCTGTTGACAGGGATAAAAATACTTGTGTTTTTACCTCTCATTCAACCAGACACCTCCTAGGTGCTAACCAACAGCTCTCATTGTATCTTTCTTAGCTTTATGAAAGGATCACTTTTATCTTTGCATGTTATGATGGACCTGCTCACTAGTAGATGTTCAGAACTATGTCCGAAATTTAAGTTCATGTGGAAATGTAGGGGAGTAATACTTCAGATAATAAGGAACATAAAACACAGTTAAAATTGCACGATTTTCACTTTGCATAAAAATAATATCCAACACCCAACAACAATTTTAAAGGTCTCTCCCTTATTCCATCTGAACAGATGATTTACTTTGGTGTTAAACTATTTTTTTTCCCAATCAGAACTAATCATCCTGATCAACTCTAATGACATAATGCTTGAAATAGGATTAGTTTGCTTAATCTGCTGCAGGGCATCAAAAATTATATTTTCTTCCAGGCTAGACTACATTAGTTCTTGTTCACTTGCTTAATTTCAAGGGAAAGTTTAGGGAAACAGGCACTAATTCTCATTTAATTGGAATGCCAATACTCTTGACTCTGAACTACTTCAACATTTCAGCCTTCTGTAATTTTCAACTTTTTGCATTTAAGACAGGTAACGAATATTTTTCATATCTTTGTTATGTCTTTAACAGAGGATTTTTTTTTTGTAGAAAAAATACTCTCAGAAATTTTTGAAATGTCAGTGAGTGATAGTCTCAAAAATTTCTAAGCTGTCTCTAAAAAATGTCTTTTGTCCTATGCACAGCAAGAACAGAAAGAATGACCCAAATTATCATACTCAATCTACTCCGATACATGTCCAGGTGTGAAGTTTTTAAAATCCTTTTAGTATTAGAGCCCCTTTCTTCAATCTGGACATCCCCTTAAGACTGAGGAATCCAGGGCTGGTCGTCTTTCCTCCTCTGTTCTGAAGTCATTTAATTTATATCTATCTTGCCTGAGACAGCTGTTTCATTTCACTGATAGATGTTATGTCACCTCACAGCTATCCTGGGCTTCTTTCACTTTATGAAGGCTGCTTTCCACTACACATTTTCATTTCGACTCTTGTCTTCTTATATAAATGATGAGCTCTTTAAAAACATACTACTGTAATCTATTGGCACAGATCAAGGAGTATCTGCAATCCGCAAATGAAACTGGTGTGTGGGTTGTGATTATCTCCACTCTATTCTATTCTAGGCACCAGAATCATAAACTTTGACATTTCACAGAGGAAATGAAACGATCTTATATTTTATCTGGCATAACTATACCCTCATTTGTTTCAATTGCCTCCAATTGCACTGGCAATATATACTGCTAGTAACAAGACCAGTTATATCAAAGATAATAATAAAAATATGTTTGTTTCAGACCGAACTACATTTTCAATTTGGTTGCTTTCCAAAACAGAGCAGTAGTAGAGGAAGTATATTAATCTGCACAATTTAAGCTTTAATGGGCTAGGAAACACACTTTTTCATTAATATGATTTAAAGCTAAAGTACTGCAGTTCTATTAAAAATAAATCAGTGTCTGCATGCACGTCTGAATAACCAGGGTTTTAACAATTTGTATTACTTTTCTCTAAAAGGAGGAGAAAATCCTGAAGGGATTGATGTGGGGACTGCGAGCTGCAGCGAATAACAAAAAGCGTACCTAACAGCAAGGGATCTGAGCGTCTTTAACACTCTTCTGCTTTCAGAAAACATACAAGCAAGAGACATTAATTTGTGGAGCTTTGTCATTTTCACCAACTGTGATGGTGTTCAATGCCCGATTCGAGCACAGCGTCAGGATCAGGACAGCAGTCAGCACACACTGACTGGACTTGCAGGTTTCCTGGACTGTTTCTGGGTGGGTGCTCTGAGGTGCAGCCTTACTCCTCTTGTATCGTGACCTCTCCTTGCCCAAGATCCACTTTATCCAGGAGGTTGAAAGCTTTTCTAAGGACTGTGGCAGAAAACTGGAGAGGGGAGATCACATTAACTGGAGAGGGGAGATCACATTGGCTGGGGGTCTAGGTTTGCCAAAGCTTGGTGGCAGGAAAAGAGTGTAAAGGACAGCAGCAGAAGGCAGGAGAGTAAATCATAGAATCCTAGAACAATTCAGATTGGAAATGACCCTTGGGATCATCGAGTCCAACCATCAACCCTACACTACAAGTTCACCCCTAAACCATATCACCCAACACCACATCTAAACGACACTTGAACACATCCAGGGATGACGACTCAACCACCTCCCTGGGCAGTCTGTTCCAGGGTCTGACCAAATATGAACATGGACACTGGAGTATCATTTTGGAAACATTCTGGTTTTGTGATCTTTTTTTTTTCTGAAAAAAAATAAATAATTGCGTCTTCTTTTGTGAAGATACAAATGGGAAAGTTGCTAGTTTGGCAAACAGCCCAAAGCAGTAAAAGAAAACGGTGAGACTTGGCTTCCAGGAATCGATGGAAAAAAAAGGGTTGGGAACTTATCTTAATTTGGAACTGACTGTTAACTGCGTGCGTCAGAGAAGCTAAAGAAATATTCCACTTTACTGTATGAGCACAAATCTACTCTTTGAAAACTTCACTATGTGGGAAATTGGACCCATGGTTTTTGCAAGAGTAAAAGGCTGATGCTGGTGGTATATTGGTACATTCTTGACTTCTTATTTGAGGGTTATTTTTTGACTAGAACACTAAACAAATTTATGATATAACTTATTTTATGTGTTAATATGAAGAATAGATACATGTTTTATTAAAATGGTTTTTATTAAGTTATATTTGTATTATTTTTTCATATTGACTTCACAGAAGTTGCAGTTTTATAATGCTTTGCTTTTTTGAATCTTTAGTACTTGTCTTCCAGTTTGAGAGTGTGATGAATGTAGCTTCACTGTGGCCTGAAGTACACTTAAGTACACTCTAAGTGGATATGACAAGCTCTAAATATTTGGTAAGTATCTTCATTATAAAACTCTGCAGAAAGAAGAGATGTTAACGATGCTAAGGTTATAAAGCCAAGTGTTTCAAAGTAAAGACAGTCCAGCGTGCAGCAGAATTTATCACTCCTTCTGCTGTTAGTCATTTATTGAGCACTCAGTCCCCTTTTCTACAATAATCTGTGCTTCTGCAAGTAGTGATGTTGTGACCTATTGCTTGAGCAGTTCCTGGAAATAATTAGTAATAAACTGAACAAATTCAGTCATGTTCACTGTTAATATTAATTCTTGAAGTTTAACTGATCCTTCAGCTAGCATGACAGTGATTTTGCACCTGAATTAGGTACTATTTGAAACAGGAGAATGAAGAAAACAGGTTCAGGTAATGAGTATTCAGTAATTAAGACTATTCCAGTTCATGAATGACATTTGAATGTATGTCTGAGACTTTGTACCAAGAGCGAGGAGACACTCAGGTAGAAGAAATTGTTCACAAAGTGTTCACTACGAGTGACCAATGAAAGATAAATGTTATGTTTAGGACATTTAAAATCTTTAAAAATTCAGATAAATATTGTTGTAATATTTAATCTCTAAGTCTTACTGTTGGATAACCTTTTCATCTTCAGAAACACTAAATCAGTAGGAGCTCCCTTGCCTAGGACCTGGCAATAAAATTGTTCAGAAATGCTAAATGCTGCAGTAATTGTAACTATAACTACAAGAAGACCTTAGGTGCATTTTCAAGTTACCTTCTGGTCACTCAGATACGCTCAGCATCTTGAGGAGATAAAAGCACACATTAACCCAGTTGTTTGGTCTCCATCGCAGTTGGGCTAAGTACTGGGGCAGTACTTGGGCATATTTCTGGTTAGATCATTTACAGGAAATGTTAAAGGTGGCCTAAAGGTGTCTTGATTGTCCTTAAAATCCTGTTTCTTCACTCCTTGCATGACCATATTGGAAGAGTTGAGACATCCACTTTCTGCTACTTTGCCAATACATATATCATGGTTTATTTATATGACTTAACGTCCCTATCCTGGATACTCTTGCTTCTAAGACAAAGAAGATATGGTCTAGTAACCCATTTCTCCTTAATGGTCTGTGGTAAAAGCCAATTATTTTAAGTATAACATGTAAGCTAATGCGGAGAAATAAGCAAACACGTTTAGGACTTCTGTAGGCAAGAACCTGCAAGGGGCTTGCTCAGAAAACCAAACAAACATGTATTTTGTAATAAACGTGAATACAGAAATTATTTAGACTAAGAGGGTACTTTCTCATGAGGCCTCATTAGCAGTGTATTGCATAGCCATGTTGAGGATCCAGTCCTGCGAGAGACTGAGCACTTTGACAATGATAATTATTCCGTATTTTCTCTGGTTTGGACCAATTGTTCTCTCAGGCAGTAATTAATGAAAGGTCTGTTTAGGAATCATGAGCTTTTAATATAACAATCCATAGGTATTCTACCTTAGGTTGTAGAATAGATGCCTAAAAGTAATCTGATTTAGCAGAAAGCACCTAGTCTCAATTCAGAGCATTTCAAACCAAGTTGTGTTTTAACTTATGCTTCTGGACTACTGGTTACAATTTAAGAGACTCCAAACAAGTGCAATGGCTCCTACTGACATCAATGGATTTTGGATTAGGAATATTTCATAAGCAGTTACTCACTTTCTCTGAGTTTGGAGCATGACGTGGCAGTTCAACATAGCACAGCAATTTTATTTCTTAAAAGCTCAGCATTAGTCATGTAAAATTTACACGGGAAGAATTTTCTGTTTGTTTATGGCACAATAATTTCCTGCAGCCTGGAATTCTTTGTCTCTTGGAATATACTAATGCTACCCAGTTAATTTTTGTCATTAAACCCTGAAGCATTTACTAAAAGGAAAAAATTATAATTCTATGCCTTGCACAGAATAGAAAATTTGTTAACCTAAGATTAGGTGGAGCACATTAGCATGTGCACAAGTACTTAATTACATTAGTGATGCAAGTGTTTTGCAAGATTATAGTTTTGTAAACAAAATGATCTTATTATTATAGAGAATTTGTGATAACTGCAATGTGAAGGAGGCTCAGATGCTATGAGAAATGAAGCACACCACCACGTTTAGTGCCTAAAATAAGGGTTGCTTTAAAATTCATCGAATCCCCAAAAGAATATTAAAAAATTGCTGCTTAATTTTGCATGGTAGATTCTGTAAAAAATCTATTCTGATTTTTTTCTCACTCTGTGTGGATTACAGTAATTTTAGTATAATATACTTGGAGGAATTATTTTTGTAGCTAAACTACTGGATGTTCTAAATCCCCAACAATCAAAACCATGTGTGAGTACAGAACTAATTTCACATCTTCAACCCTAAAGCTTGGAATGCGTATTCATAGATTTAATTTATAAAATATTACAAAACATTTAATAATTTATATTCCAAAGTATATCTCATAAAATAATATCTGGCATGAAATATGCTGCAATGAATATCTAGGATCCTTAGGAAACAGGGGATAATTTCACAATCACACCTGACAGATGATAGACTGCATCTTGAAAATTGTTGCTTACATGTCTAAAATATTAGTATTATTTTCTATCCGTTTACATCTATTTAGTAAGGTTCTTACACTTGAATTTTAACACTAAGGTGTTGGTTGTGATTTGCTATTGATAACACTTCTTTTTGCTTTCTTTTTTTGTGTAGGCCGTGTTTTTGAGCGTTATATTTTTGCGGAACGTTGTGGGAATCTGAGGCGAGCAAAGATAACTGATTTGACTGTAAAATATTTTTATTGCTTAAACCCAAAATATTCTTGCTCGATAAGCAAATAAAAGAATCTGAACATAATCCTTCTTTGATGACCTTCATAACTCAACATGGTTTTTGCTAAATTAAGCAAGTCCAGTCTTAAAATTATCAGTGTCCTCCATCAGCAAGTCATGATGAGAGCGAGTGGTATTTCTGCTGTGGAACATGTAAGAGTAGGAGAAAAAGAAATAATATTATTTAGGCTGCAAAATCATGTTCACGGAAATTAGGATGCACTAAGATGCATAGTTGCTCCTTGTGCGAGCACGTTGTATGCCGAGGAAAGCCAAAGTATTATGTAAATACAGCGTATAATTGACTAAGCCATCATAAGATTTTTACATAAAGAAGCAGAAAGTGTGTATTTGTAGAATCGTAGAAAACCAGGTTAAAAGAGACCTTGGGGATCACCTGGTCCAACCTTTTTTGGTAGAAGTGCGATGCAACACTCAGTTCAGCTGGATCTTAACGCTGTCCAGTGTTGGGGAAAACATTGTTATTGCGCCAGGGGAGGTTCAGGTTGAATATAAGGAAGAATTTCTATACTGAAAGGGTTGTCGGCCATTGGAACAGGCTGCCCAGGGAGGTGGTTGGGTCACCGTCCCTGGAGGTGTTTAAGAGATGGGGTGATGTTGCATTGGGGAGCATCATTTAAGAGGTTGATAGGGCTGGGACAAAGGCTGGACTCAATGGTCCTCAAAGTCTCTTCCAGCTGATGTCATTCTATGTTTCTTAAAAATGGAACTGTGATTTTGAAAACCAACCCTCCATTGCTTACAGCAGAACTTAAAGATTTATTTCTTAATTTTAGTAAAGGAAAGACTTCACAGAGGTCCACAATCCTATGCTTCCTCATTTGGCTTTAAGCTTTAAACCTGTGACCCATTTGTGCCGAGGTTCAGCATTTTAACCATGTGCCGAAGGAAAGATGGTGTTTCACTGTGTTTTGTAAGGAACACGTTAGGAAAGCCAGAACTTTAAGAGGTGCCTCTTATCACTTTGAAGTTAAATAAAATTATCTTTTTCTGAAAGGATAACAAGCCAGGGTTTGTGTCTGGAAACACCGTACAACCTCCAGCAGTTCGTGGTTGTCTCTGATATAGCGTATCATGGGGGGACTAATTGTGGAACCTCTGTTGAGGAGATGGCCAGAACTTTTCTGAGGAATTGAGCCACTGTAGGACTAACTCTGATTTTAAAAATGTCCAATAAATAAATAAATAAATACATACCCTCCAGCTAAACAATAATGTAATTTCAAAGCCACTTTTTTTTTTAAAATGGATTTTCTCCCTGCTTTCTTGATTTGCCTGTTACATCAAAGAAGGAAGAAGACATAAGAAGGGCATAGAATATTTATAATAGAAAAAGAAAACCTTATACTGCTCTTACTCCATGTTTCCTTATGACAGATGTTGATATACGTAGATACAGATGCGTCTACATAAATTCATGTATACGTGCACCCATGCAGTGCCAGGTCTTTAGCTGAAGGAAAGAACAGTAATTACTTACACCAACTTGATTTGCCACTGATGAATATGTGTCTGGTAAGGACATATACAATGACATAATTATAAATCGTAAATGTTAAAAAATGCTATCCTATTTCTATTTTAAAATCTAAATATAAATGCATATATATGCAGATATATGTAAGTACACACACATATATGTATACAAAAATATAGAAATATGCAAGCGGCTGGTTTGCAGCTGTCTATCTGCCCATTTACCTATGTAATTTCAAGCAATTTCTGCAACACCATGAAGCTTTACTGCCATGAAATTCATTTCATATTCCATCAGTCCCTTTGAAAATGATGAAGTGAGATCATTTACCCTGTTCTTGTTAATGGGCTGGGCTTTTTATTCCTACTACAACAAAATGAGAGAATAGCTTGGCAAATTCATATCCATTACTACAACAGTGTACTGCAGCGATACTAGTCAGATCATGTTTAATATTTGTGCTAATAAAGAAAAATATTCTGTCATTTGACAAAGTCCAAAATGAGAAAAGTTAGTGTATTTTATTTTCTGTTCCGCAAAGACTCATGTTCTGAATGAAAGCACGCTTGGCCTCTAAATTTCACATCTTTTTGTAAAAACTCCTGCAAAGTTCAATAATGCTTAGGCACATATGACTTTGTTTGGGACTTGTGTAAGTCTGAAGATATCTACTTTTAGCATGAGGTTGTAATTAATAATACTTTGCAGGCATCCAAATGTCTCTAAGCCTTCTGCAAAATTTAATTAATGCTTATAACAACTTGGAGAGGTAGTCATGGGAGATAAAGGAATTCTTTCACATGAATTGAAGTGCAGCTGTTCTTGGACTGGCATGTAGCAGCTGTTTAACAGGAGGTGGAAGCACAGTTTAAGGCTGGAGTTTATCTAAAAGCAAGAGGAAATTTCAGTACTAACGGAATAGCATCCAAGGTTGGTTGAAGGGTGGACATTACACCGAATGCTCAGTTGACTATATCATAACACCATATGCTTGGTTTAAGATAACTGTAGTTGACTGTAGATTGATTACATACTTTACTAATGGATGTTTTCTATATACTTAGATGGACAAATAATAAATTAAATGAATCAAATGCAAACAAAACTATGTTTTAATAAAAATGATCCACCAAATGGTACTTCTGATTTCCTCAATGCAAGCAAAGCATCACAATCCAGAGCAGATTTGTTCTATTGGTTTTGGAACAGACTCCTGAGGCTGCTCAGAGGAGCAGAAATAATATTTATTTAAAATAAAGCTGTCATTTTACTTCTCAAATAATAAGATGCCAATATAAAATCAAAATAAGGTCGTTTTCTTTTAGTAGAGGTGTCATAAACAGTAGTGACTGGAGGTCTTTGGGTGGGCAAATCTGTTCACAGAAAAATTCTCCATCGTATACACTTTGGGAGTGATGAATGTGTATCTTGGATTTATCAGAGTTGTTAGGTTCTACAGAGGGATCTGGAGTGGCCACACCATGAGTCTATGATTCTGGTGTTTCTTAGTATAGAATAGTGCCTTTCCAGATTTTCTGGCAGTGAAATATTTCAAGAAAAGTGGCTTGTCATTATGAAAACAGAGTCAACAACCACACAGTTTTATGGGTATAAGAGAATCTGCCTGTACA
Source organism: Apaloderma vittatum (assembly GCF_000703405.1). NCBI lineage: Eukaryota > Metazoa > Chordata > Aves > Trogoniformes > Trogonidae > Apaloderma > Apaloderma vittatum. The sequence goes on along the minus strand of NW_009736701.1, from coordinate 39,323 downwards.
CTGCGGGGGACTCTCCTCCATAGCGTTTGCTGGGAACCTTCAGAGATGTACCCCAGGCCCATAGCCTTCACCTTTGGTTCACTCTGGATGTTGATGTGGCTTTATTGAAACATTCATTGTAGTCCACTTATATTAAGTGTCATATTAAATGCTTAGAAGCCAATACAGCTCTCCATTTTCTGCTGCTGGAGTTCATACAATATTAATATATTAAATATCATTACTTTCAAATGACTTGTGATAAAGGGGGTCAACAATGTTTCCCTGGCTTAGTTCCTTCATTTAAAGAGACATGCTTCTACTTCAGAGCGGTAGTGGCAATAGTATTCTGACAAACAGCTATAAAACAATAAAAAGTCCTACTTTCCAGTATTAATCCATCAGGAAGCTTTTAGGGATTCATCTTGTCGGAAATATTCATAGGCAGCAAAATGTCCTGAATGCCCTACAGAAATTGTGCAGAGTCAGGCAGGTGATTGATAGTGAAGTTCTGTTCCGAGTCACTCACGGTATGTAATTCTATTTGTCTTGCCAAACATGAAAGAGCAAGCAACTCATAAAATGTAAAGGTAACGGGGCTCGTATTTTCCACCATTTAAGAAAGAACCTGGTGTCTCCACTTCACTGTACTTCACTGAGTGTAACAAATTTCCATTAAATCAAAGGAGAAAGGCATAGTGTTCCTAGCAGAGCACTTAGAAGCTGTATTAGGCAGGTGTCATTTATTGTATCATATATATTTGTGTATATGATTTCGAAAAGCTTCTCCACAATTTTACATCGTAAATGTCTGGGATAAATCGATAGATAGCTCTCTCACTTCATTTATAATGACACTTAAAATATATTGAAGATCCTACCATTCAGACCTTAAGCAAAACATCCAGCAATCCCAACGTGTTACTGAAATACCTTTAAGTCAGTAAATGCTGTCTTAATTTGTGTGGGTGTACTATGACAAAGGAGGTAATAAAATACACACATTAGGTTTGGTTACCTGCTTTTTAAAAATGGAACACATGTTTTTTTTGGTTTTAGTTTTTTTTTAATGTGAATGCCACATGTGGCATCCTTTGCAGCCCTCAAACGTATTACAGATGAATTGTCTGCCTCTTCCCAGATTTCACCAAACCGAGAATTAAATACTGGTCCTCACTGGCTTCCCCAGGAATTCACAGCATTCCTCAAGAAAGTGGACTAGGTAACTTGTTTTACTACTTTGACACTAATAAAGTGCCCAGTGACAGCTGCTTTGTGCTGGATATTACTCTGTGCAACCTGAACATGAGCTGAGGAAGACTGAAAACCCTGCTGCAGTCCCCAGCAGGGAAAAGCATTTGCTGGAGCCTGAAAAATGCCTCTGTACCAATACAAAGTAGGTATTTAAATATGTGCTTGTGGTTGAGAACTGATCATGTAACAAAGATAAACCAAATTGTATTTGGAAGAGAAGGAAAAGTACTGAAAAAATGGAAGAAAAAAGAAAAACCCCACATCGAGGTACAGTCAGACTACAGGCAGGAAGGAAAAAGGGAGAAAATTAAAAACAGAGGGGTGCAGAACAACACAGAAAACTTTGTCTCTGTAGAAAAAATATTTTGTATTATGCAGCATCTTTCTTTTGCTCTATAAGACTTTTGTTTGGATAATGTTAATCTGTTAGCTTGTTTGTTAAATAATATTATTTCATTTGCATTTTTTGCACAGTTTGCCTACTTTTACACATAAGTGAAGGAGAACATAAGGATTTCTACTTTTGTAGAGAAAAACGTTAGAATGCATAAAATTTTAGAAGTATAGAACAAAGTAGAATTATACATGGCACAAAACAGCCCAAATTGCATTCCAGTTCACCTTCCCAAACGTAGTGTAGATAAACCAACAAATATACTGTAAATTCAGAAGTGTCTCCACATGCAAGCCTGAGGTTTTTTTGCATTCTTTTTCTTCTAAGCCTCATCGAAATCAGTAATACAAGCATCCTCTTTCAATCAGCAGACAACTGAAAAAATTACAAAAAACAATAAGCTGTAAAAGTAGGATTAGTGCCTTCTGGCAAGATATTAATGGTACTGATTATACTCATGTCTCAATAAAGAATCAATGGGCCAGACCCTCAGCTCATATAAAGGGATGTCAGCAGAACTGTGCTGCTTCCATATCCCAGGTGAAGACCATATTCTGTTTAGGGAAAGCCATCTTACATCCTTGGTTCCAGAATTTAATTGCCTGGAAGTGCTGGGAAAGAACAGAAAAATGTGCTACTTAGTAGGTCTGTGTCTGAGCAGATGAAGTGCTTGTTGCACGTCATTAGTACCCAGAGTGCACTCTAGTTAAACAGAAAGATACCTGTGAAAGGTACAGTTGGCCAAAACCAAGTCACCTGCTTCTCTGTTTCAAAGGTGAGAATGGGTGACTTGAGAATGGGTAACGTGAAAATAGGTAATATGAAAAATAGGGGGAGGTTCAGGTTGGATATTAGGAAGAATTTCTATACTGAAAGGGTTGTCAGGCATTGGAACAGGCTGCCCAGGGAGGTGGTTGAGTCACCGTCCCTGGAGGTGTTCAAGAGATGAGTAGATGTTGCGTTGAGAGGCGTCATTTAGCTGGTTGATAGGGCTGGGACAAAGACTGGACTCGATGGTCTTCAAGGTCTCTTCCAGCTGAAAATATTCTATAATTCTATGAAAACTCACACTCAGTGTTGCCTGAATTCTAGGTCTCATTGTGAAGCCCATATGACTTCTACTCTGTGATCAGGCTGATGGTTGAAACTCCAATTAATCCCAGTGTGGCTGCTACCACTGTGCCATAAGGTCAACAGAGAGACTCCAGGTGTGAGTTCTGTGCTCTGGGCAAGTGTAAAGGAAGGTACAGTAAATGAATTTTGAAGCTGTTTTTGTGGGCAAAACTGAATGGTAGAAAGGTTAATTATTTACACTGTCTGCCAGCAGTGTAAGAACAGCATGTGTTCAGAATGGGAGTCAGACTCCTGCTGAGGAATATGATCAAGATAAAACAAATGTCAAGAGACTGATAAAACAATGCAAATGACAAAGCTCTGCCGAGCAGATGGGATAGGGTAGAAATACTAATAAGATGAGGTCATTCTACGAGGACGTCACCGTATGGAGGCAAGAATATTAACAACAACAAAGCCTGATAAAGGACAAAAATGGAATTATCACATGAATAGAATACACATTTACACAGAATGCGGTTGTAGATAGGTGGTGAGATATTTGATCAGTGCTTTAATGAAGAGCTTAGTAGAGGTGAACAACCATTGGTTGAGCTCACTGTTGAGGAACCAAATTTTGACAAGTTCCAAGAGGCATCAGGAATGTTGAAACAGCAAAGCTTCTGGTATCAACTCACTGAATTCCACTGAAGCATTAAACAACTGAAGGGAGAAGTCAAAAAAACCCCTCTCTACGCTTTCACTTCTTTTGTCTGGAAGTTTGAAAAGAAACCTGAAGTCTTTTCAGAAAGAAGTGGCTATATACCCAGTTTTCAGAAAGGAAGATAAAATGGAAGAAGTGTGAAGGTATTCTGTTCTTGTTTATGTCTGATAACAGCCTATCTCCAAGGGCCTTTTACATTGACTGATGCATCCTAGAAAGGCAATATAAGTCAGATTATTATAGAATCAACATACATTCCAGCAGAAGATGTTCAGATTTAGGTACTACTTGAGAAAAGTAGGAAATATAACTGGAATATACACATATTATTATGTTGTTTTCAGAAACAGGTAATAAGGCCCCATCAATGACATGCGAGATATAAAAAAAAATCAGAAGCCCTTAATAAAGTGTTTCCACTGCCTTGATTGTATGGCTCAAAGCAGCTGCAAAAACTGGGAATCTCATTCATATTTTGTTTGATGTCTGGTTGTGAGATTTTGGACAAGCCTAAATAGACAGTCATAACTCAATTTCAGTACTAAGATAATTTACTATCTGGGACCATTAATTACTAACAAAAATTAGTGAGAGAGGAAGTTTAGGCATGGCTAATGAGCTTGCATACCTCTCTTCTCTGCATGTGGAGAGCTATAGCTCTATAGATCTACTAACAAAGACCCGATTTCAACTGCTCCAGGCCAGGAGCTCCACTTGAACATGAACTTAGTCACTTCACTCAGGAAGAAAAATGCAGACAAGCACGTGAAAAAGAGGGAGTTGAATTTTTATGTCCACTAAGGGAATATGGGGAGACAAATAACTTCTAACAACAATTGATAGGAAGTCTGTGTAAATCTACACAGAGCTGAGAAAGCAGAACCCAGCTCAGCTGGAGTAATGACGAGAGACTAGTTAACTGCTTTCAGGAAGGCTCTTATGGTGGTTTTTCATCTATTTCAGAGAAAGGTGGAGGTTGGGGCAAAAAAAGTGAATGTGAATGTCCAACAATAAGACCAACATCCCAGTATATCCCAGAATAATATAGGGACAGTCTGTGAGGGAGGTCAGGTAAGACCTACAGAGCCAGTCCCCGCAGTGAGCTGTGAATTGCAGCAGGCACCAGGAATGGTAAATGATTTTCTCTCCGTGTGTCTCCAACACTAGGAACTGAAGGTCAGGCTGGTGAGAGGGCTGCAAAAATACCCCGACTCATGTGGGAAGTCTTCTTTGGTAAAGGAACTTTCCTGAGACAATAAATAAATGTGAGTGTAGTGGCGAAACACAGAAGAGCTGATCTTCGCAAAAATCTAGCCATTGACTTGACTTTTGCTAACTGCTTAGTGAATGGCCCTTGATTTTTTGCCCTCAGACATTGTTTGGAAGGGTTTTTTTGGTACTGCCTAATTAATTGACACTCATGTATGTATCCTTGTGCAACATTTCTGCCTTTGTTCTATCGCCACAGCCATCATCACCCCTGTCCCCTACCTCTGTTACAACACTTTTTCAGTGGAGATCTACATATCACACATATACTTTTGCAGAACTTGTTACCCCTTATATTTAAAAAGAAAACGTATTCTCTCTCTTTTTGAACAGACACTTTTCTTTTCAGACAATGGTTGATACAGAACAAAGATTCTCATCTCACAGAGCTTTTTTTCCTCTAACCACATTATCTGCAGCTCCCCTGTTTTCTGCCTTCAGCATTTTAAAAGGCAGAAACTGGCCTGGGTTTGATGCATTTCATTTCATCTGAGAAATAAAAGAAACACAGGGTTGAAAGCTTAGAGACGGACAAAGGGTTAGTGGAATCTATGACTCCTCTTGCAGCTTTGTCTTCTCTGAGGCTTTCCTCTTAATATTAAAAGCTGATCATTCGGTGAAAAGTATAGCTCAGAAGTCACTTTTGCCATATTCAATAAATATGATAACTCTACAAGGCGCTATCATTTTATAAAACTCTGTAAAGGTATATTTTGACTGCTTTGATAGGTACAATTTGACAAATAGATATGTTTATATCTCTGCAGATACGAATAGATTGCAGGTGGTAATTTGCAAAAAGAAATACATTCACTGGCCGGATACAGGACTTGCTTCTCCCACTTAAAATTGCTGCTTCCTTCAACCCTGTGGAGCTGTTTACTTTGAAAGTGCAACAAATAGAAATAAAACTTTTTCTGATCCTGATAACTTGCACTTTGGGTTTGGTATCCAACAAGTCCCTTTCTGACTATTTCTCTTGATGTTATGCTGCCTCCAAATACAGAGGATGTTACAATTTGGGTCTGACTTACAAGAGTTTAGGAATGTGTTTTCCCTTCCTTCCCAGGAGGCATTGTTATCCTTTAGCAACTCTATTGTCTGGTGCAGCAGAAGGAAGCTCACCACTTTGATGTGGATTCCTTTTAAAGCAGGTCAGAGTATTATACTAGTGATCTAGAGTTGCAGAGAGTCACAACCAAGCAGTGCCATTTCAGAGAGCATTCATGAATCCAGCTCCAGGAAGAAAAATTACTACTCACGGCCAAAGGATAAAATAGTAACATTAAATTTTATATTTTGATGGCTCACTTAAAAATTAGTAATATGAATGGCAGCATAGCTGAGAGCATATTATCCTTAGAATTAAACCATGATTCACCTGGTAAAAAAAAATATTATTTTCTTAGAATTCACACAAATTATCTACTTCAGTTTAAATTTGAAAGAGAAAGATGACAAGTTAATGGGAGCTACGATAACACTTTGGTTGAGACTTAGTTAGTGGGAGACATCAGACCTTTCATTTTGCATATTATTAATATTTGTCTACTGAAACTCTTTTAGCAAATCACATCTCACAATTTTCTGCTGGTGTTTGGCAGTTGAATCCAAATTTTTTGGGATGAAATTGGTTTCTCTGGTTTATTCTCGTGTGTGGATGAAAAGTTAAATCACACTCAGTTACCACCTACTTTGGCACTATTGTATACAAGCAGAAAGACCAGAATTAGCATAACTACCAAGTAAGAATGAAATGAGTTTTGTCTAGAAGGATGCATCTTGGCAACACCACGTTGTTCTGCATTGCTTGGAATCAGTAGTGATATTAATTTAAGCTGGAAAAAAAATGTGTACATTTCTCCGTATAGTGTAGAAACCCGTTTCTGAAAACTGTCATTGGAAATGTGCAAGTGTTAGACATGGAACCTGGCTGAATGGTGCGACCCAGGGAGGCTGGTCACTAGGGACATGTCACAGGGATTGATACTGGGACCAGTGTTGCTTGACATCTTCCTCTATGGTCTGGAGGATGGGACAGAGTAAGTTATCAGATGGTACAAAACTTGGAGGGCTGGCTGATACACGAGAAGCTGTGCTGCCATCCAGAGGTACCTGAGCAGGCTGGAGGACTGGGCTGACAGAAACCTCAAAATTCGAAGAAGAGAAATGCAGATTCCTGCATCTGGGGAGGAATGTGTACATGAACACCCAGCTGGAAAGCAGCTCTGAAGAGAAGGACCTTGGGCAGGGTTGGAGAACACACTGCTCATGAGCCAGTAGTGCACCCTCACGGCAAAGGCAGCCGACAGCATTCTGGGCTGTGATAGC
>NW_009736701.1:24491-32288 GCF_000703405.1 Apaloderma vittatum | reverse complement strand
TTGCCAGCAGGTTGAGAGGGGTGATCCTTCCCCTCTCTTCAGCACTGGTGAGGACACACCTGAAGTGCTGGTTACTGTCGTGGTCTCCACAGTACAAGAGAGACATGGACATACTGGAGAGAATCCAGAGAAGGGCCATGAAGAGGATGAAAGGAAGAAGCATTTTTCCTGTGGGGAAAGGCTGAGAGAGCTGGGACTGTTTAGCCTGGAGAAGAGAAGGCTCAAAGGGGATTTTGTCAATGTGCAAAATAACAAATTTGAAACAATGAAGAAGAGAGAGGCAGGCTCTTGTCAGTAGTGCTTAGTGACAGGTCAAGAAGCAATGGGGACAAATTAAGAAACATGAAATTTGTTCTGAACACAAGAAAAATTTTTTACTGAGAGAATAGCCAACACTGGAACAGTTTGCCCAGAAAGATTGTGGAGAATTCATCTATGAAGCTAATCAGAAGCTGTCTGGACATGGTCTTGGGCTACCTTCTCTAGCTCACCCTGCTTAAGTAAGGCAGTTGGACTAGACAATCTCAAGAGGTACCTTCCTAACCTAAATGGTTCTGTGTGATTCTTAGCAATTTGATGGTTTACTAAGGATTTTGCATTGCACCATTCATTCAGTGCTATGGGTCAGTTATAGCAGTTGCTTCAAAACTTTATTTTACCTTGATAATACTTCTCACCCTCTCAGTTGACATACTGTGGAGTTTTGTCAGCCAATTCAATGGAAGCCGTTGACAGTGAGTCAAAGACAAAGAGATTCCTCTCTGGACAGCTAATCCTAGATCTCAGAAACCCTGTGTGATGCCAGACAACAGACTTCAGTTTTCTAAATGAATGTCTCAGAACTGAGCAAGTGCTGGTGTATCCCCTTAGCCATAGACGTAAGTGCTGGGAACAAGCTGCAGATGTGACATTCCTGGCTGGGAAAGCAACAACCAAAATGCACATTAGATATCATATCCCATCCTTTGGCTTCTTAAACTCATGCCCATCTGTTGCATGGCAGTATGCCGGTTGACAGTGCTATATGTGTTTTTCAGTTCTTGGGATGAACCAGAAATACACTTCTACGGGCAGCTTGAACATGACACTAAATAAAATCCCTTCTGCAGGAGTCACTGCTTGGGTGATGCTATGAAGATGACAATGCCTGCCTCTTCTTGTGATTTTTACTCGCTGACATAAATGCAAAAGATTTGATAGACAAGGAAAGAAAGTAAAAGAAATCTTGTGGAGGAGTAGCTGCCAGAAGGATAGTTTGCATTTTGTGGACAATGTGAAAGATTCTTTAAGACCGCAGGCAATGTAAAACACAAGCTTTGAGGTTCAGGATTATACAGAATATTTTATTCAGAGTCTGAATGAAGAGGATATATATGAAAGGAATTCAGGACACAATTCCAGCTACCAATATTCCAGACCAGCTCTCAATGCCATTTCATGCAGCTGAGAACTTAAGCTGAGTGGTATCAACCTATGACTGTTTCATTATCTCTTTATACAGATGAATTTTAACCTGCTCACGAACTGTTTGCTTGCTGTCAATAGCATTTCAGTAGTGTGATGTCACTTAATAGAGAGAGTTTTGCTTTTTCTTCTTGGCATCAGCTCTGCTCTAGTAAGGAAACTATGTTCTTAGCATGTTTTACTAGAGATGAGTTTAAAGTTTGGCATGGACTTAAGGGCTTTGTTGAACTGAGCACCGTGAGTGCTCAAAATGTGCTAATTAGTAAATAAGCTTATTTTTCATAAAGTCTGCATTCATTTATTAAGTTAAATAGAAAACCTCTTCCCTCTGAGTGACCTGTGTAAAGGGGATGACAGATCACAGCCCAAATGCTGAGAGGAACTAAGGGCTCCTTATCAAATACTTTTAACATTTAGATCTCATGGGGAGGAGACAGAGCCACCATACATAATGTGATGAGTATCTGTGGAAGAGCAGGGCAAAACAGAAGCAGGACAAAACATGATTTCAGCCAGCAGCATAACTCTTGAACTTCATGGAACTTTTTCTTCTGTAGTTTTTCTTTTTCACAATATGGGTTTATAGCTGAGAGCCTCAGCCCTTGTCTGTCATGATTAAATGCATCACATCCAACTGAGCCCATGGTCAAAACCTGTTGTCCGGGACCACAGAGAAGAACAGACTTTTTTTCCTTTGACATAGTTGTGCCAGCAATGTGGGATTTCAGCTGGAGTGTGGGTTTAGTCCTACTTCTTCATTAATCCCAGCCTCTCCATCCCCCGTTCATACAGATCCAACTGATTGTGGCTTCACTCTGATTAGATTTGGCAGGTGGGAATCGGAGAGGAGCTGCAGCACAGTAGTAAGGATGTAGATGTTTTCAGGACTGCAACTGGAATGACAAACAGGAGCTGATGAGCAGGACGGACACCCTTCAGCCCCGCCCAGGAAAACTGTGTCTGAAGAAGAATGAAATATTATGTTAATTTTCATTGCCTTAGGAGGAGTGTGTGTGCTTGTCCATCTGCCTACACGTTGCTCATACATTGCTCCAGTGAATGGTAAGAGGAATGCTCCCTATATGGAAAACATGAATTCTCACATCCACCCTCCCTGTCCCCCAGCGCAGAAATACTTGTATTCCCCTTTTATAGATATGAAAGCCGTGCTTTACACTGAAAAGTGAGATACCTGCAAAATTTGCAGCAATGAATTTATTTTTGAACAAATTAAGCTCTGCAGGGAGTACAGCATTTATGATCTAAGCTGAGCAGTCCACTCAAATAAGTACTGATTTCGCAGAAATATTTCTAATGAAGTGAGTGGAGAGAGAAATGGAATTTCTGTCTCAATTGTTCATGATATTGCCACTCAAACTATTATTGAACTGTTCAACTTGAGACTTACCAAGAGATTTGACAGGAAAGACTCTCCTGGAAATTTTATGAGATCTTCATTCTTCCTGCCAGAATGTGAATATTAAGTGCATAAAACTAAGCTCCAGCCTGTAGTTTTGAATAGCTTTCACATTTATTTTTTTTGCCTTTTATAACTCTTTGAGATGCAAATTTACTTCCTGTGAACAAACATCTATTGTCTTTGATGGTAGATTGCCCCAAATAAAACCATATTTCCTTGCTGACCTTGACAAACACAAATTTTCATTAGAAAGAGTTGGGCGTTTTTTTACTATTAAAAGAAAATCTAAGCAGGATTTGTCACTCAGTCTTTGAAAGCATGGCGTCTGAGACAGTTTTATAAATAGTAAACAGAGTCACTTGGAAAGAAAAAGTCGTATTTAAAAACCAGTGGTGATGATAATGGAGATACAGTTTTAATTATGAGATTAGAAGTTTTTTGCTTTATCTCTATTCTTTTAAGATCATACAATTCAGTTAAAACATTCTAAACATTTATATAGTAATAATGTAACAATGCAAGTGGGTTAAATTTTGTATGTTTTTTATGTTGAAAAGGATGGATTTTTCTTTTACAGCAGTGACTGATTGTTTTACTTTTTATTTAGTGCAGTTTTCTGCTTAGTGTATTTTGAAGCTGGGTTTAAAAATTCTGTAAAATGTAAGTAAGACTAGATTAGCCTTCAACTCTTGTATGTGTCAACCCCAAAATAAATAAAATAAAATAGCAAAATGAAATAAAATAATAATAAAATAATCATCCACATTTCCAAAGGAACACCGGAGAGCTTTCTGTGGCAGTTGGCAGTTACATAAAGGCATTATTTTGCAGATATTAGTGTTGATAGGTTTGATATACAGCATGGCTTGTCTGAGCCAATGGGACATTGTCCTCTTAACAAATCTCATCACGCCAGCGGTGTTGCTTCTATAGGATGGCTTATCAGCTTCAGCCAGAGTCTGCTACACTTGCACTTGCCTTCATAGCCTGAGAGGAAAATAAATTGTTCCCAAGCAGTTAATAAGAAAGAGTTATTGTGAGTGAGATGCATGACATTATGAGAAAGCATGGTGTTTTACTGACTAAATGTTTCGTTGCAACCGTCCCCGTCTTCTCTCACTTGGCAACGTTCCCTCTTCCCTCCCCAGCTCTCCTGCAAAAAAACCCACCTCAAGTTGTGTGTAAATGAAATGAACATTTCATTTCTGGAACAGAGTCTCTTTAAACACTGCTACTGATGTGCTATTCTATTTCAAGAAGTGTACTTATGACATTTCTCCTCTGCATTTTAATACAGACATGGGAGCTGACTGGAGAAGCATTTCAGTCCTGTCTGTGTTATGACAACATGCATCTTCATTTTTGCTATCTGTGCAGTTATAAATGAGCATATACAAATTTATTACACAGCATGTGACTATTAGATCTGAATACAATGCTCCTTTTTTTTTTTTTTTTTTCTGTGGGAACTACTCCTGGAAAATTAGGGAGTTATAGTACTGCAGGTATGCAGTTTATGGGCCAAACACTTCTCCCTACACATGTGAAAGTGAGTCCATTTAAATTAATGGAGCCGCACAGATAACAACCAGGGGTGTGAGTGGCGTTTAGTCTTTTAGTCAATCCCTCACAGTCGTTGTCTGGGAATCAAAAACAGCGAGATCTTTGTTAAACGGTGAGCTTATACGCTGGCTAATAAATACAAAGGGAAATGTAGCATGTTGTCAAGCAGCTTTGTTGTTTTTTATGGAAGTATGTATATATTGTCTCGATTAGCCAAGCAATTAAGCGTACTCTTAGTTTTACACTCCTGGATGGATCACGTTTTGGTTAAGGAGAAATGCAAATGGTTTGCTTAACTGTGACTTTTTCCAGAGCAAATAGGGAAATCAGATGTCATATTTTAATTGCATTTATACAATCCCGATTCTTTGTAATTCAGCCGTATGCCCATTTGTTATCCCAGTGCTGCCATGCAGGATGTCTCAGAAAGAATGCAGAATTCTTATGCAGAAGCCACATCTGAGGGAATTGTTCAGTATTTTATTGCTTTGAAATGGAAAGCGACTGTGATGATCAAAGTACGAGAGAAAAACACTGATAAATACAACACTATTACAAATCCTAAATGTTCTGGACTTCCTTGGTATTTATAATCTGTGGATCTCAAAACATTTCCAAATATTGTTAAACCCTTTAATATGTTTGTAAAGAAGATCTTCAGGTTCATAGGTAGATAATATTACAAGTAACATTACAAGATCACCTGGTCTGTGAGAGGTGCTGACACGGCTGCCTGTGGTAGCAGGACACTGACTAAGAAAGCACCATATAATTTTGCATAATTTTTGAGACCACATAGTTAATTTCTAACATACCTGGAAATCGACTTTGTACCCTTCTTGTCAGTATCTACTTCTTTTTTCCTGGCTTTTGTCATAGTTAGATTTAGAGCTTGTGAAACTCATGATGGAATTTCCAAATATCATGAATTCAAACGGATTTAATTGTTTTAATGCAAATCTGCATAGATTTTTGGTTTTTTTTGTGTTTTTTTTCTCCAATCAATATTGGGTTGTTAAGTCAACATGAAAAATTGTAACCTTCTTACAACATGTATCATTTCACTACAATATTTTGATAACCCATAGGCAAGTTTTGACATCTCTCTCAAATTCATCTGGACCAAAACTTTCCCTGACATCAGTTTAACAGTACAACTAGTTTCAGGTCCTTTTTCCAGTGAAGGAGCTCACTATATATAAATGGATGTTTATGTGCAATATTGAAGCATTGTACCAAACATGTGTAAGTTCACCTACTTTTCTTAGGAGTCTAGCTGAATCTTATCTGTTCTCACCATATTTAAGAAAAGAATCGTGTCTGAGATTTGTAGAAACAGTAATCACACAGTGCATCAAATCTGCCTGCGTTGGCAAAACAGTCACAACAAAATGCATTATGCAGAACAGCCAATCGATTTGATTAATTCCTATTCAAAACAGAAAAAGAGTAGGAAGATTTATTTCTTTTTATTATTCTGCACCACTAAAGCAAGTAGGAAGAGAAGAGGATAAAGGATAAATCGACTTCAAATCAAGATTGAGAGAAGCAACATTCATAAATTCATATCCGTGCTGTTCTCCCAGAGCTTCACAACTAATTGCTTTGAATTTGTTTCTTATTCTTATCTAAGCCATCCTCCATATGGCTCTGTCTGCCTGAGATTTTTCACCTTGAATTAGTTCTTTGTGTTTTCTCCCCACCTTTCTCTCCTCCCAGCCTTTCTTAAAACTTGTATTTGAGAACCTTAGACTCCTCTTCCTTGTGCTATTAATAAATTATAAAAAAATTAACTGCATCAAAACACCTTCTAAGTAAATTTGTCTTTAAAATGTATGCTTGATTGATTTACAGCAATTTGCAGTCCAAGTCAGTATACATCAGCATATTTCTAATGAATTCCGCTCCATGCTGATTCTTGAGTATTGCCATGTCCAGCTCAGAACTTTGAAAATAAATGCACAGAATAACGAGGAAATCAGTGACCTCTTGAGACTATTTTCACACAGAGCAACATCTGGTGCCCTACAACAATCTCAGACCTTGAAGTTTGTTAACCATGTTGGGGCAGAGTAACATTAAAAATTTAGTTTATTGAAATTAAAATAAAAATTTATTTATTAAAATGTCTGAGAAGCAACCAGCCTCTCAAAGACAGGGATGTGCCAGTGAGAAAGAAGGAAGCTAAGAGGAAAGATAATGTTGTAAGAGGGCTTCAGCTCCAGCCAGCAAGGGGAAGTGAGGAAGGGCTGTGAGTAGTGTGATAAAACCAGTGGTACTAGTAGGCAAGTTTTTCCTTTATGTGTCACTCTGAGGACTGGAACAATGTGACAAAGTTACTTTGATGTTCATAAAAATAGTTTTCCTCTAGTCGAGGTAATCTGAACTTCCCTGGGGGACGAGGATGCAATGTACCAAGCACGGAACATGGAATCAAAATCTTCGTTCATTGCTGAAAAGCCAAATCCAGCTGAAAATACTAAGTCCCTTGCATGTTTCATGTTGTTATGTTAAAGTCTTAGCCAAATTGTCTTACCTATGCTTAGCGCCAGTAACAATTAAGCTTAAAATTAAACAAAGAACACATTATAGGGGTGTAGCTGAAGAAATTATGTTCCAGTGGAGTGAATCTACTTCGCAAGACTGTACAGTTTTCCACTGGCGGTGAACTGCAGGATATTTCTAACACAGAAGGAAGATAGGTCTGGTTTCTGCTCCATGATGGAGGAGGGAATATCGTGAGAGTAAGTCTCCCTGATTCTAGCTCCCTGGAGATTATTAGCCCTCATCAATTCATAGACGAATGCATTAATGCACACAATTAGGTAATTTGGCAATACCAAGAACAGTTTCACATTAAAGCTGTCTAAGAAAACAAATGTTTACTAAAGTCTGTTCTGAATAAAGGTCCTAGCTTAGATAAGGGCTCAGATCTACTATATATTTAACAGCACATAAACCTAAGATGACTTTTTGATTATGCAAAAATGCACACTATGATTTAGAGCTTCAAGTCCCAAGTCAACTTATTTTAAAAAATTCTGCCTTTTTAATGTAGAGTTTTAAGACCAAAAGCAACCATATAAATATTGCAAAAAAAGGTATACAAAATTTAGTACATCCTTTCTATTAAAGCTACAGTAAAAGCAAATTAAGAGATGTTTCAGAAACTTCCTTCCCAGTTCTTGCAAGTAGGTAGAGCAGCATAAACTATTCTCACCACTTAGCAGGTGATTGGCACCTCCCTGCAAAGCCACAGGAATGAAACACCAGGAATTTGCCTTGCGTCCTCTAGCACAAAGTTGGTGTAACTCACTGATGAAGGTGTCTTAGGCTAGCCTTGCTGATAC